>NC_058414.1:39193658-39287798 GCF_002201575.2 Neomonachus schauinslandi | reverse complement strand
AAAGAAAGAAAGAAAGAAAGAAAGAAAGAAAGAAAGAAAGAAAGAAAAAGAGAAAAATTATTTCAGACTCCAGGCAGAAGCACATGCAGCAGCCCTTGCAAACACATCAGCCCTACACATATTGGAGATTTGTACACTTAATGCTTCAGACCACTGATTTGCTATTTTCTTAATTCCCGCTCTTCTTTTTCCATATGAATCAAACAGTCTTTTGTTCTTCAGGGTTTGATTTGATCGCTACTGTTCACATTTCACTTTTGTATTTTCCTCTTCCTATACCATTACTCATTGAGTGCCCTGTGAAATTACAATCGTACATTTTCAACTCAGCAACCCATTTGCAGTGCAAAAATAGGGTCTAAATAATGGCTGAATTAGCCCTACTGGACAGTTTCAGATGTAACACTCTGTAATAATTATATTGCAGGCTGGATTAGGATGCTATTATCATAATCTGGACGTTTACAATTATCTGTAATTTGCAAAGATGCGCCAGGTCTTGATTACAGCAGTTTTTTTTTTTTTTTTGTATCACGCTAACCATCACTAAACAGTGACAGTAATAACAGCTAATTTTGCTGGCAATATAAGAGGTGCTGGGGTGTGCAAACAATTTCACACCTGGATGTGCTCACTCAACCAAGAATATAGAGAAAGAGCTTCTGCCCTGAGACTCAGACAAATATTCTCCTCTGCTTCTGTTCAGTATAGATTTCTAGACCCTGATCATTGCTTAAGAGATATTCACTGGTGGTAAGTTTTTATTTCTTCCATACTTCAAGGCACAGTTCATATTTCTCTTCTCACACTTTCCAAGCTATATGTGTTGCTGTTGTGATTTATTATAGACTGCAACTTTGCTTTATAGATTTTTCAATTCTGACCTTTTATCCCCCTTTAACAGTAAAAGCGTTGTCGTTCTGGTGAGTAAAAGGATTCGGGTGAGACTGGGATCCTTAAGAACTCGGTATGTCTTTTTTGCTTTCTGTGCTATTGATGTATTTGGTGCAGCTTGTGACTGGAGACTGCGAAAAAGACCAGGTTTCTGTAAGCTGTGGAGGGAGCCAGCGGGAGATTCCAAGCTAAAATCTGTTTGGAAATTGTTACTCAAGCTAGTCCTAGGCGAATTTAAGATCTTTACATGTACCAATGATTTTAAGTTGTGGGGCATCGAGAGAGCAAACGGAGCTCGGCACAACGCTCCTTTAGTATCACAGGTAGGCGGGCATTTGCAACGGCAGGCAGGTGTAGTCTGCATCTCTCGACTGCATAGCCCCGTCGACATTTTCCTCCACTTGGGAGAAAGTTTCCGGAATAACTGGCCCCTGAAACCCTTCAGGGTTGCTTTGCTAGGCCTTTGCCTCCAGCTGATGGGGGAGGGAAGGAGGGGGAGGGGCGGGATGCGGTTCGTACAGCTATTGCCCGCGGGGCCCGAAGGCTGCGACCTTGGGGTTGGAGGGGCATGATTGGCTGAGACACAGAACGGAGCTGTGGAGCCCAGGAGCCAGTCCGATTTAGGAACGCACCAAGGAAGACTCTCGCAAGAAGCGGTGCTGTTCTATCTATAGATGACGCTGTTTCCTGACCCTGTAGACACTGGAAGCAGCTAGAGATGTTAAGTGCAGGATCCTGAGAAGTCTCTGGCTCCCTCACCCCTGTACAGAAAGGCCTTTCTCTGGCGGCGGAAACCTTTGGACTAAATTGTGTCAAAAGATAATGAGATGCTTACTGACGCCGAGAAGAAATTTCCCCCCTTCCCCTCACCCCCGCAGCTATTGTTCTCTCGTTCTTTTTTTACCTGGAAAATACGGTCAGAACGAGGCTCTAGAACGCCAACTCCGGGGAAGTTCGAACGTGAGGAGGCGTTGTAGGCACCGCAACTGGGCGATGCCTTTTACCCACGCCCCTCCTACCAGTCTCTCTCCCTCTCTCAATCTCTCTCTCTCTTATCAGTTTACTATGGGGTCAATACTTTCTAAAAAGCGAAGATGTTAACCCTTTAGGTTCAGAGGACCCAGAGGAAGCCCAGTTCCAAGGATAGTTCTTGGGAGGACCCCTTCGCAGAATTTCTTGTTTAATTAAACCCAAGTTAAGAGATAGATCGTTATAGGCGCATCATGACAACACCTCCAATGTGTTAAAATGCATTTGCTGGGTTTCAGAATTCCATGCACTCACAGTGGTTTGGCATGCGTCTAGTAGATTTTTTTTTTTTAAGAAAAATTAGTGTTGGTTTCGATGTATGGTAGCTTTTTCTCTAACGTAATTTGAATAATTCAGCAAAGCCCCACTACCAGCTGTACTTCTGCAGCCTCTTCCATTCTTTTCAGCATTATAATTTTGGTTAATTTTCAATTTTAGGTCCTACGTCTCTGCAATTTGTGTATGAATAACAGAATAATTTCCCTCTTTTGTTTCGCCTTTCCTGTTCCTGAATCTAAATAAAGATGGCTTTTTAGTATTAAAAGTGGAAGAAAATTACAGGTAATTATCTTTGACGGTAAAAACGCTGTAATCAGCGGGCTACATGAAAAATTACTCTAATTATGGCTGCATTTAAGAGAATGGAAAAAAACCTTCTTGTGGATAAAAACCTTAAATTGTCCCCAATGTCTGCTTCAAATTGGATGGCACTGCAGCTGGAGGCTTTGTTCAGAATTGATCCTGGGGAGCTACGAACCCAAAGTTTCACAGTAGGAAGGGGGAAAAAAGAAAAGAAAACATTTTTCCTAATGTAACAATGCGAATGCTAGAAAATGACAAGACTGATCGGTTTTAAACCATTCTGAGACTGACTGAGCGTGGAAGTTGCTCAACAAAAAAAGGAACGGGTATATTGGTAAGTAGTCTTTGCTTTGTGTCTAATTATAGTGACTGTCCTTTTGCACGACTGTATGTCGCTGTCATTATATGGAGCACTCTGAGTATCTCTATTGACTTCTGATAAATGGCTCAGTGGTTTCAAGGTTCATAATTTGAAGGATGCCCAGGTCTGTAGCCATTAATTCTCGCAGTATGGGGCTTCCTGCTTGTATGACGAAAGGGCTTTTCATTTTCATTATTTCTGTGCTTTCCACAAGATCGGAAGGATGTATTTCATCCAGGATCATGCATTTTCCTACCTAGCTAGCTCGCAAAAGGTGTAAACATTAAGTAGTTATAATTGTGCATTTACTTTGTGTGTTTTTTCTTGTATTCTTTTCTCTTGTTTAAAAAAAAAAACTGCTTCCAAACAAAGACAAATACAGCTGTATTATTTTGGCTGAGGAAAGGAAAAGGAGAACACTCGGTTTCAGCACTGGGAACTACTGGATGTCTAGAGGTTAACCTGGGGATAGATCATTCTAATGTTTTTTTTAAAATAAATAAATGTGTAGAAATTACAATAAAAATATAATATTAGAGGAAGCTGAGAAAACATCCATGTTTAATGTTAGAGTACTTTAAGACAAAGGCTTGTGCTGCAAACGGACATCTTTGCAGGCACTTGATGTTTATATATAGGGCTTCCCATATTAGGAAATAGGAATTCTTTAAGAGTGATAGAAAATATACTGGGAGGGAAGGAGGAGGGGGTGGTGAGATAGAGACACA
Source organism: Neomonachus schauinslandi (assembly GCF_002201575.2). Taxonomy (NCBI): domain Eukaryota; kingdom Metazoa; phylum Chordata; class Mammalia; order Carnivora; family Phocidae; genus Neomonachus; species Neomonachus schauinslandi. The sequence continues at coordinate 39,284,204 of NC_058414.1, read as the reverse complement.
CAGAGAGAAATATACAGGACACTCCCAGCATTTTGTGGCTTTTACTCCATATATGAAAGAAGACAAAACCATACAAAGTATATGTACAACTAAAATTCAACAATATATACAGAAATGTTTCTCAATATAAACGTCCCTATTAGCTTAGTGAATGCCACCAATTCACCTAGTAAAGGTATCAAAGCAATAGAATGGTGATTTTGGTTGTTTCTTCTGTCTTTCCTGATTCCAGTTCAGGGTTTGGGGGTGGGGTAGGGAAAGAGTGGTTTGGTTTTGTTGTTGTTGTTGTTTTTAAACATCATCATTCTTGCTCATTGCATTTTGATAAAACATGCAGCGTTCCCTTTGTGGCAATGTTCTAATCTTACAGTTGATTTTTCCTTTTTCTTTAGAGGACTGTTATGTGAGGGTTTTTTCTTTTGCTTGCTTTCTCTTTTCATTTTCTTGTTTTTTTTTTTTTTTCTTTTTCTTTTTTTGTCAGTCTGGGATTGGTAAATAAAAATGCAGGAGCCCAAAATGCTTCTTTTTCATCATGTAATGTCTTAAGCTCATTAAACAAGTAAAAACGCTGCCATGTTTGCGCAGATTCTTCTGGTGGGGGAAATGTCTGTTAAAAAAAGTCGTTTTGATGGATACTCCCAAAGAGAAGAGGAGGCTCAGAGCCTGGATCCCAAAGGGTAAGGGGAAATGTCCTTGCAGTGAGGGGTTTCAGGAGCGCTGGCATAGAAACCAGTCTCTGTCTCTCTCTCTCTGGCTCTCTCCCTAGAATGCAAGATCAGTTACTGAGGCTGCTCAAAGGAAAAAGCAGATGAGGGAAGGAAAAGAAAAAAAAAAAGAAAAGAAAGAGGAGAGGAGAGAGAGAGAGAGCAAGAGAGCGAGCAAGCGCCCAGACTGTCTTGCTACCCGGAAGAGTTCTCCCGAGCCTGCTCCTTTGGCTGGGTTTGGCAGATGCAAGCAGGTCCTGCATGACTCCTTGCCTTGTTCAGACGTTTCCCTAGGGTATCAATTTCCCCCAGACAACTCACATCATCTGCGGTCTCTGCATCGTGTCCTGGTGTGGAGAGGAGTACCAATGCGAATAGCCGGGCATGTAGCTGTTGGGGGGCATACTGACGCCCTTAGCTGAGGCAGAAACGTCCCACACTGGAGGCAGCGCCGGCGAGCGCGGCGACAGGGCCGCTGAGCCCGGGAGAGGGTCGCTCTCATGCGGGTTACTGCCCTGCTTCAGCAATTTCTTAAACTTAGAGCGTTTGTTCTGAAACCATATCTTCACCTGGAACGAAATGCAGCAGTGATCATTAGGCGTGGAAAAACATCGAGCCAGTGCCTCTATTCGAGGCTCTGGAAGCAATATCCAAAGAACAAAACAAAACTGCAAATGCCAACTCCCCGCCTTCCTCCAGCTCTTTCTAGCCTCCTGTCCCCCACCCCGACCCAATTTACCAGGTATCTTGTCTGGATACCTGAAGTCGTTGCAACTCTTTCTTCAGTTGGATGCAAGCCTGGGTTTAAAACAGCAGTATAAATAAGAAGGAAGGCGAATAAGATAGCCAGGTTTAAAGTCAGAAGGGGGATCTTTAAACAGAGAACTTTGCAGGTGAAAGCCAGTTGAACAACACTTCCTCTGATAGTCTGTTTTTGTATTTACTAGCCCCCAAACCTGGCATCTCTATGCATGTACAGTGAGCAAATGACTGTGAACAGAGAAAAGCCTGTACATTTATAACCAAATGCCTTGAATATACCTCTGCATATATTGCACGTGCATGGAGCATCTTTCTCCTGAAGGAAATATAGCCTCATAGTCCTGTAGGGAATAGGGATGATGCCTCCCTACTTCCCTACTTTGTATGTTGCTTTAGTCAAATTGTGGTCAATAATCCTGACATGATTGTTAGTGCAGTAGCTAAAAGTCAAAGGGCTCCTGAAAATTAAATGCAAATCAGGACTCTGGGATGGGAGCATATCTAAGCTAACATCCCAGATCGACTTTATTTGAGAAGGAAATTCTATGGTGCCGCTTCTTTCACCTTTAAAATTCCTTAGCCAGGGCGCCTGGGTGGCTCAGTTGGTTAAGCGACTGCCTTCGGCTCAGGTCATGATCCTGGAGTCCCGGGATCGAGTCCCGCATCGGGCTCCCTGCTCAGCAGGGAGTCTGCTTCTCCCTCTGACCCTCCCCACTCTCATGTGCTCTCTCTCATTAAAAAAAAATAAATAAATAAAATAAAATAAAATTCCTTAGCCATACGAAGCTGCTTTTCCAAGAAGAATACAAGTTACTGAGTAGCAGGAATCCATTCACATCAAACCCCAAATATTTCCAGTGGCAATACGGCAAGAGAAAGCAGGCTGAATTGAAAAGAAGAGCTTAAGGGGCATCTGTTCTCAGGCACCACACAATCACCTACCAGCAAGTCTCGTAAACCCTGGAGTCCCCATGCTGAAGATCATCCACCTCACATGAGGCCTACCAATCCATGCAGCTAAGTTAATTGACAAGGACAAAAACCACAGGTGATTGCAGCCTGGCTTAATGACCAGGGTCCTAATATACCTACTTAAGCCCCTTCCTGTGAAGTCTAAAATGCCCCATATGTCTTTCAAATTAGTGGGACAGGAGAATTCAGCAACTGTACTTAACTGAGGCTTCACCTGCTGTAATTTGGTGAGCATTCTTCTTTGATCTCCAACTCTGCCATTGCTCCCAAGTCCTGTACTCCAGGGACGTACCTCAGCCTGCACCAGCCAGTCCCCCAGGATGATTTAAAACATTGAGCACAGGGCTATCTTCAGAAAAAGCCACCTCACCTATCCTATGACGGATAGTTTGCACCTTGGTCCCTTTACTAAATCTTCTTGGAGCCTATACCCATTGGCTGCCCCCCCCAACATTTCATCTCATAATTCTATGTCAATGAGTTGAAATCCTTATTAAGTCCCCAGGACCCACAAATGGATCCTTAAGAAACATAGGTCTTATTCTGCCTCCTGGCCTGAACATCTTTTCCTCCTACATGTTTGTTCTCTTTCTTGTTGTTCTGCTCTGGAATAGGCCTCGATTAATTTATGAGTTTGGTCACCAAAGGACACTAGGCTGGGGTGGGGTCGCCGAGGGTTGGGAGGATGTGCAAATCCAATCCAGCATTGGATACCAGGTCACTTATTCCAAACCGTGTTGTCCCGGAAAGTGCGTAATGGAGCAAAGGGATTTGTCAGTAAGCTCCTTCCGTCCTTAGTTGACTAGGCCCAGAATTCCTCCTGATGCACTCCCTGCCCGATCTGTAAGCAGGGTCAGCACTTCAGGGATACCTGGGCTTCTCGGGAATTACCTGTGTTTGTGTCAGTCCTAAGGAAGCTGCCAGTTCAGCTCTCTCGGGAAGGGCCAGGTACTGAGTTTGCTGAAAGCGATGGTTTAAAGCCTGGAGCTGCAGGCTGGAATAAATGGTCCGAGGCTTCCGAATCTTTTTCCCTTTTCCATTGAACCGGATTTCCCCGTTTTCAATCACTGTGGTTTTTTGTTGATCTGCAAGCAGAAAATAGAGAGGAGCAGTCACCCGTGAGGCCCACTGCCGCAGCCTCCCGGAGCTTGGCCTGGCCTGCGCTGGGTCTCCCCAAAGCCCGGAAAGGATTTCTTCAAAGCGTCCCCACGCCACCCTGACCTCTCTGGGTTCACAGTGCCCAGGTGCTTCCTGTGGGGGCGAAAGCGTCTTCCCGACCCTAACTCCGGCCCTAATAAAGTGCGGGGACTGGACCGCGGGAGCGCCCTGGACCCCCGGGCCAACAGCCTCGCTCTGCCGCAGCGGAGGCGGCGCCGGCCGCTCTCGGTGGCGCGCGGCGCTTCGGGGCGGTTGCCCTCGCCGCAGAGCTGGGGGCCCTCGGCCTGGCTTTACAATGCCTTAGGCTGTGCGTGAGCCACCCTGATGTTGATGCGGCCAGTTGACTTGATGTCACTAGCTCCAAGCCCGGTGCATCAAGACCCTCGGCGTGTTCGAAATGATTCTGCTGAGAGGGACCGAAACCCCAAACAAAACACAACCAGCCGCTCAGACCAGCTCGGGAACGGGCTGAGCATCGCCTGGCAACTTTGAACCCCTCGGGGGCTGAGAACCGTCCGCCCGCGGCCCTTTGCTTCGCCTCTGGGAACAAAGGCGCAGCCAACACTGGATCGAAAACCCAGAGGGAGGGGGGCCTGGTCAGGGGTGGGGGGTGGGGGACATCTAAAAGCCCGCAGCAAAGAGCCCAATTGTCACCAGCTTAACCAGAGCTAGAGGCAACGTCAGCTTCCCTTCGGGTCACCGAAGCGCACCGAGCGCCACCCGCAAAGTAGGCCACTGGCCGCCCAAACTGTGTTGGGGAGCAAAACACGCTCCCCAGTTCCGGCCCAGAAATGTCCCCAGTCCTGCCAAACGCCGGTCACAGCCCGGAGGGGAGGAGGGAGGCTAAGGGCGCACAGACCCAGCGAGCCGGGGCGCGCAGTGCGGACCAACTCGTAGAGCGAAGCCAGCGCGGAGCCGGAGGCGCGGCTCGAGTCGCGCGCCGCAGACCAGCGAGCGAGGCGGGCCGCGCCGCGAGGAAGCCGAGGGTCGGAGGCGGCGAGAAGGGGCCCGGCTGGGCGGAGGCCGGCAGGCAGGCGCCAGGCGAGCGGGCGCGCACGAGGCCTGGCCGGGGGCGCGCCGGGCCGCCTGGGGGAGGGGGCCGGCGGAGGCCCGGGCGGTGAGGAAGTGCGCGGGGCGGGCGGGGTGGGGGGCAGCCGGGGAGGCGGGAGGCGGGAGAAGCGAGCTGCCCCAGCGGCCTCTCACCTGTGTCGTCCCCTCGCGTCTGGGCGGCCGCGCTGCTGTTGTGGTAGGACTGGAGGTAAGGGCTGTGCTGCGAGTGGCTCATGTACGGGTAGGCGGCGAGCGAGCGGTGGTTGTAGGAGTTGCCGCCGCCCGACGCGTAGGGCGAGCCGTGGTGGTGGTGCTGGTGGTGGTGGTGGTGCGAGCCGGCCGCCGCCGCCGCCGCCGCCGCCGAGTGCAGGCAGTGCAGAGGGTAATGCGCGCCTGCCATGGCCGGGGAGCTCTGCTGCGAGTGCGGCTGTGGCGGCGGCGGCGGCGGCGGCGGCGGCTGCTGTTGCTGCTGCTGCTGCTGCTGCTGCTGCTGCTGCTGCTGCTGCCCGAACTCCATGAAGGCGGATTTGGACGAGTCCTGGCCTTCCAAGCCGTCAGCCATCGTAGTCATGGTCATCATCAAAACTTTGGGGGCTGGAGAAAGCCTTCTCCCGGGTTTCCTCCACCCTCCCCCCACTTGGCTCGCGCCGCTGTCCCCTCTGCAGCCACCTTAGCTCTTGGGATTCTTGCAAAAAATAATAATAATAATAAATAAATAAATAATTTTAAAAGAGGGGGTGGAGGTTGTTCGCCCTCTCCCTCGCTCTTCTCTAATATATATATATTTTAATATAAAGAGATATAGTGAGCAGGGCCTTGTTAACTCAAAGGGAGGAGGAAGGGGGAGGGATGGGAGAGGAGAGGGGGGAGGGGGGAATCTGCTCTCCCCCCCTTCTTTCCCCCCTTGGATTTTTTGGGGGCTGGTGCAGTTTAAGGCAGAGATTTTAAGGTGGATTCTGCGAAAGTTGCGCGTCTGCTTTCAGACTTGATGCAGACGCCACGAGTCGAATGGTTTGTCTCCAAAGGGCAGCGCCTCCCCATTGGTCAGTCGCCCGCTGACGTCACAGGCGCACGGCTTCTACTGGTGTGCGCGCGGCTCGCGGAGTTCTTCGCCTACCTTCGACAACTCCAATCCCAGCCTCGAGCTGCAACCGGGGGCCGCGCGGCTCCGCGCGCAGGGCTGCCGGGGAGGGAGGTGCCTCCGGCCGGCGGGCCGCCGACGCCTCCCGCCGCAGATCGCGCCCCCGAACCCGGAGCCTCAGGTCCCAGTACCGCAGCCTTGGAACAGCCCGGCCGGAGGCCGCTCTCTCTCAGTCCCCTTGCACCCCAGCAGGCTGCCTGTGCTCAGAAGCAGTGCCCTCTGCATTTAAAGCGAGGCCCCCCTCCCTTGACCTCCTCTCCACACCCCCCTCCCTCAGTCCCAGTGTAGTCCCGCGGGAGCGCCCTGTCACCGTGTATTTTTCTAGACGTACTTTATTGAAACCACAGAGGGAAGAAGACCCCCACACCTGGGCCCCATCCCTTGGTTGGGGGGGGGGTGTAAAGAAAAAGAAAAATCAGACCCTGTTTTGGCGGGGTTCCTGACGTTTCAGGCCGTAGTTCCTATATATTGAACAAGAAAGGGGGAGAATATTTTTTCCCCCAGAATGCAGCAGCCTGTTCTGAAAGCGAATCGTTGGAGGACTGACAGTAATGCATTTTTTCCTATTGAAAACAGAAGCTACTGTAATGCTTTCAAATATATGCAAATGATACATGCGGTTAGTGGTTTGGCAAATCTTGATTACAATATAAACTACCCAAGTAAAAGTGCGTTCGTCCTAAATTTGTCTCTCGATTGCAATTCCAATTGATTTTATTTTATTGTCAACATTGTTAATGATAAAAATAGAGTCGTTTTACAGTTATTTTTACTTTCTGGAAGGAGGCAATTAGGGTTCTAATCAGGAATACACAAAAATCTCCCATGATTAACTGCAGTACTTTGTTCAAATTGCTGCTATAAAATTCAGAACAATTTGCCTGTAATGATTATGGACTGGGTTTATTTTGGGAGGTGGAATAAAAGTGGATATAGCATAAATTATCCTCTAATTATACACCAGTGTCGCCTCAATTATCCTCTTATCAAAATGGATGTCTAACTGCCGCATTTAGTTTCAATTCTCTCCTTTTTTTCTATAAAAAGAACTTCATACCTTGTTATTATTAATCCATTTATTATTTGCAAGGGGATTTATATCCGCACATCCAGGTGGTAGAACCACTTCTCTTTCAAAGATGGACTGGGGAAAGACATTAAGTTCAGAGCAGCCCAGGGCTGCGGATCTAGCCTTTCTCCCTCTAGTCTCCAGACCCACTCAGATCCAGGCAGCCAGCAGGGACAGCGGAGTCCTGGAGCGCAGCTCAGGCCCGGCCACCAGGTAGGAGAGCCGGACCCGGGACCAGGAGCCGAAGAGGGCAGGCCGGGGCCGCGCCAGGAGTCGGGTCCCGGGACTGCGGGGAGGCGCAGGAAGTCTTCACCGTCAGTGGGTCGGGACTGGGTGGGCACGACCTGCAAACCCCATGGGCTCGGCGCCAGCGTTCAGTCCGCGACTAGACCCAAGCCGCGAGCCTCTGACCACACGGAGAAATGTACAATCTAACATCTCCAGGTCAACGTGTCTAGAGGTTGCAGGGACGAGTCTGGGTCTTTCTTTGGGGAAACTACTGGGACTTGTATGCACCCTGTTCTCTTGGACTCCGTAAGTTATGCGACCTAAGGAACCCGAGAAATGGACAGTTTATTGGTTCCGCTTGCTCCCGGAACTCCAGGAAAGGTGGCTGCAGAAGTAGCAGCTTGGACTCTATTACATATTGTGCGAAGCTCTGCAGCGGCGGCTTATGCTAATTGATTTTCCCAGCTCCCAGCCCGGGGTCTCCAGGCGTCGCCAGGCTAGTTTGCCTTTTTCTTTTTCTTTCCTTCCTTCCTCCCTTTTATCACAGAACCTGAAGCTCGCTGCCCGTGGGTTTTCTCCAGGGTTCTCAGGGCAACAGCGTATTACTCTCCTCTCCCCTCCCTTCCCCAGCCCGCCGCGCTTAACTTCTTGAGCCTCGGGAGCCGGTTCAGTAACTCTGAATTCATTTTTAAGTGGCGTGCCTTGTTCCCCTTCTTTTAACAAGAGGTGCACTTTAACACGCGAACCAGTAACCCGATCCACGCGTTTACAAATCGGCAGTGAATTAAAACAACAACAAAAAAAGCTTCAAGGAAAATGAAAGGTGGGCTGGGTAAGGGGGAGATGTGTGTAGGGTGTGTGTATGGGGGGGCAGAGGGGAGGTCAGAAGAAGAAAAGGTCCCCCCCCCCTTCCCCAGCGGGCTCTCGGTGCACCCGGGCTTCGCGCCGAGCTTGTTTGTAATGTCCTCAAAGCTAGCAGGTAGACGTGGCAGTTTTATTGCTTTATACCCTGCAGCTTGCTGTTAACACGGTGAAGGCGTTTCTCTCCCCCCGCCCCCCAACCCCGTGCATGTCTCTCTTTCTCTCTTTATGCTCGCAGGTGCACCGCTTTCCTCGCTGGCTTCCCCAACTCTGGCCGCACCCGGAGCGGGTGGGGGTCGTGGCGGGACCGGAGAAGGTCCCCGCACTGAACACCAGATCCAGGGCTCAGCAGCCCCTATTTGCAATGGGTCCCCCCCCCCTTGTTAATTCCCAAGAAAGCCTGAAGGGCTGGAATTGTCGGGGTTGTAGCTGCAGGGCTCTCATCCCACTCCCATTAGAGGATAAACCCCTAGCACTGTGTTCCAGAGGAGCAAGTGTGCAGCTACACCGAGGTAGCACTTGTCGCCAATGGGCAAGGTCCTGCTGAGCCAGACTGAGCTCAGTCAGTCAGGGGCTGGGGAGCGGAGCGGAGCGGGCGAGGGGTCCCTCCCGCCTTGGTTGAGTTCTCGGTGCGAGTGGCTGGATAGAATCCCCCACTGCTTGAGCGTCCGGCTTTCGGACGGGTCCCGGGAATAGCCGGCCAGAGAGCTAGTCCGGCCCCACACAGTGTGCCAAGGTGGCGCGCAGCGAGTGGCTGCCACGTGTGGCCTCTGCCACCAGCCTCCTCCGCTCGAGGAGTTCGGTACGCAGTGGCTGTGTGCCGCAGGGGCCGCTCCCCGCAGGCGTTTCTCTCCCGCTGAACCCTGCATCTCGGCTGCTGAGTCCTTCGCCGCGTGTCGTGGGCGGCGGTCATGAGCCGAGGCGAGTCACCCCTAGTTTGTTCTAGTCCAGCGCGCACCTCCGGCGCTTGTGAGAGGCAAGAACCCTCGGATTCTTCAGGGCCTCGCAGCGAAGGCGCACGCTTCAGGGGCTCCAGCCGCCCGCCGGGCCCTGGCTCCTACCTCTTTGTCTTGCCGGCTGGGGATCCCCGGCCAGCCCTTGGAGGTGGGAGGAGGTGGGCAGGCCAGTCCCGCGCCGTCTTTATCATTCAAAATAGAAGTCAAGCCGGCAACCTGGAGGAGTAGAAGGCCGAATGCTCTTTTAGATCCTGTAATAGGTGAGGGCCATATTCACTAAGGAGTGTTAGAAGGCCGACTTTGAGGCCTAAACTGCTTTTTGCTTTTACAGGAGTCGAGGTTTGGGGGCTTGTATTCTAGCTGTCAATGTTATTTAGAGAAAAATAACGATTGTCAATATAAGGCTGTGTGGGTCAAGGCGCCAAAGGCCGCTGTGGGAGGGATGGGGTCTCTGCGACGGAAATTCCCCTGCTGTTTTATCCCTGGAGGGGTGTTAGCCCGCTCCCTTTGACCAGGGAATGGGTTGGGTGCTGAAGAGGGTTTGCAGCCCCTGCGCCCTGTAGAGGTGCATTCAACCCCGGGCAGGGCCTGGTTGGGTTTGGTTGCTAAGTTGGGCTCAGTTATCACGTTAATTCTAAGGAAATTAGACCTCAATAAATAGCCTTTGAATTCAAAGAAATAACTCGGTATTGATTTACACAGCCATGCTAAGAACCCCCTTCTCAAGCGGAGACATTGGTGGAAAAAAATTCCTGCTAGTCTTTTCCCCATTCAATGTAAAATTCTGTTTGTGTACTTGTGTAGGGAAAGGGTGCTTTATATCCTGGAAACCCAGGCACTCTTTTCCCTTCCCCAACCCACACACCTGGGAAAGCTTGGGAGTGGAGCAAGAGAGCTGCCTCTTTCCCTTTCTTAGCCCAAGTCAGTGATGTTATGTTCAGGGGTAGGCAAAAGTATCAGACTATGCAAGAAAGCACTAAGATTGTGGCATTATTTTCTGTAGTTACAAAACATAATGTCCATATTAACACCCTCCCCTCCCAGGCTCCCCAAAAGCGAGCTAAAGAGTGGGCCCTGTTTACTCCACACCCAGAAAGAAGGTCACTAAAGTCTGGAAACAACATCTGCCTCATCTCTCCAGTCCAGAGTCCCAAGAACAGGTGGCTAGGATGCTCCAACATGGATGGCACTGGCCCACCAGGGTCAGTGATGCTCACTGGGAGCTTCACAGACTTTTTCTAGACTGTTCAATTTGGAGAATATTAATTAAACATGTTCTAGCCTAGAGGCTCCTGCTCTAGGTCTTTTCAAACTTGGGCTCCAGGGAAGTTACAAAAGCAAAGCCAACCAGGTTCTCAAATTCAACACCTTTGCCTCTCCTGGACCCCATTCCCAGACTGTGAGAGCATCCAAAGCTTTCGTAACAGAGGGAGCCAATATGCTGGGCCTACAACAGATTCAAGAGGCAAAACAACACATGTTTCTACCACCCTCAGTTTGGGGATTGTATACAGAAGTCTTCCCTCCATCCCTCCCTCCCTTCCTCCCTTCCTCCCTTCCTTCCCCCCCATTTCTTTCTCTTTTATCAAGCATAGGACCCCACTCCCTAATACACAGATACTCTTCTTTCTGTCAGTCCAGGAAAAAAAAAAACTCAATAGTGTTTAAACATTTAGATTAACACAAAAATAAATAGTGGTATTTATCTTTTTAACCTGTTGGATAAACCAAGGCTGACACCCCCCCCCCCCATATTTGCCCTGCTGGGAAATGTAGCAGGGCAAAAGGGGAGGGATAGGGTGTTAGAAGTCAGCTTTAATCAAGCCCGTCTTTGGAAACTAGGACCTCCTGACCATTGGAGGATCAGTGCGGCCCTGGAGAGGCCAGGAACAAGCAGCAACAGGAAATGGCAGACTATTTTTAGGATAATAAGGAGTTAATATAGCTGGCCAAGCCTCTTCCTAAATGCCTCGAAGCATCCTCTGTTTTAATTTCTTCATCCCTTCATCAGCAGTAACATAACAAAGTCACAGCAAACGCCTCAACGTGAAGGGAGAGCCAGGGCTTAGGACAGCTCTTGAGGAAAACCTGGGGTGGAAAACATCCTCTTGCTATCATGTGAACTCTTAGAAGCTTCTCTTGTTATAACAGAAAAAGAAATCAAAGCCATTTCTCATTAGAGCTCTCTCTAGTTGTACCTGACTACCTTGTGATTTTCATATTCATGCCTATTCATAGGCACTTCATATCCCCTTTATTTTATAACCTCCCAATAAAGGGAAAGGTAATTTATTAGATTTTTAGCAGAACTTTCCCTAGGGGGCAACCTATTGGAAAGCTCTTAGACATGAGGGGGTTGTTTATTTGTTTGTTTGAACCCATTCTCTCATCTGTGCCCTTTCTCTTTTCTTTTGTTCAGAGCAAATCCTTTCTTACACAACTCTAGGAGAAAGAAAGCCCCCTTTCCATCCTACCCAGGGGAATGAAATAGTATTCTTCTGTAGGCTTCAGTAATTTTGTGCAGAGAGTCCCCTCCGTCTCTGCCAAGTGAGGCTCCCTGCCCCACCGAGCTCAAAGCCTTCGCTTCTTTAAATACTCACTGAGAGTTGTGTCCATTTTGGATACATATTTGGGTTCATATTTGAGTTTGCCATTTTTCTTCCCACATGCTTTGTGGAGAGGGAGACAGAGAGAGTCGAGAAGCAGGGAACATACAAAGGGAATTGAAGAGAGCTACAAGAGAGTGAACAAGAGAGAATGAGTGTGCATCTGCTTCATTTGGAGAGTACCACTCTTCATTTTCTTCTCCATCAAATTCTCTAGAGACCGCTGCCCCATGATGTTAGTTGCACAGCTAATAAACCCAAGTCTGACACAAGCAGCCCGCTCTGCTCACGGGGCTGGGGGCTGGCTGGACTCAAATACCTAGCGCCCAGGGTCAGTGCTCTCCACTAGACCTTTCTCCCCATCTCCTCCCCACCCCTTAGCCTGCTTTCCCCTCAAACACCTAGGGCATCACGTCGCTCCCTCTAACAGCTGCAAAGCCGAAGGAGGAGGACCCTTTAAAAATTACAAAGGAGGTCACCCTCCCCCGACAAATGAATCCTTTTAAGAACGAGCCTCTGGAGGCTCAAAGGTCTTGGGCCCAAGACTTAAAAAGCGAGCATAGTGTTTCAGGATTTCAGTGCAGCAGTCCCAAACAGACAGGCAGGCGTCCAGGGCTCTCTTTGGGGCTGGGGTGAAAGAAAGGACGGGGGAGGGCAGGAGCCGGGAGGGCGGGCAGCAGCCGAGGGCGACAGGAACGCCCGCGTCCGCAGCTGGCTCCCACGCGCCGCTGTCTGCGGGGAACGGGGGGCCGGATAATGGAATTCAGGAGGCAGAGATCCTCCAAGAGCCAGCCACTGTCTTGTACAGATTTGTAGAGAAACCCTCACTGTAATTAAAACCGTACAGTCAGATTAATTCAATGTGTTGCTCGGCAGCGTTTTTAATAGTAAAAATCCGCTCTAAAATTGAATTAGGGTCGAAGAAAATTTCTGCGAGACTTGCTGGATTTGCCAGCTTTCATTGAAGCCAGCCTGAGCTGGACTTTAGCGGTGGCTGCCCAGTGTCGCCCCCTCCCCCTTCCGAGGCCCGAGACTGGGGTGGGATGGGGGGAGGTGGAGGTGGGGGCGGGGGCTGATCGACACGGGGTGCCAGTTTGGGCTCCACCTGGGAGGCCCGAGCCAGGCCCAGACGCAGCTCAGGGCCTGCGGTTACCCCTCTGATCGCCGGTTCCGGGGCTCTGCAGACTTTTGACACCCGGGACTCCTCCTCCCCACCCTTTCGCGAAGTTCGCGGCTCAGGTAGGGTCTCGGGAAAGAAGAGAGCCCTGCTGTATCTTGAAGCAATTTCCCACTGCGTGTTCCCGCGTGTGGCAGAGGTTGGAGCCCTCCCTGTTTGGACGCTGGAGTGACAGGAGAAAGTTGTCGTTCTTTCCACTCAACCCCAACCCCATTCCCCTTTCACTTCTTGAAAGTCTTCCAAAAATTAAGAGTAATATTTCAAGCGCGCTGTCAAAATGTCTCCCAAGCTTTGATTTGGCTTGCCGCCCCCCCTTTTCTCCCTTCCCACCCCTTATCCTTTGCATCTCGGTGGTTGTGAAATAAACGTTAGTATTATTAAGCGTTTCCCCTTTAAGGTTAGACACCTTAGAGCTGAAAACTTGCGCCAAAGTTCCTAGAAGAAGTGGCGGCTGAGTGCTAACGGAGAAGCTCTCACATCAGACCTGCAGGAGTGCGGGTGGGGGATGGGTGGAGGAGGAGGGAGGGCTGAGGGAGCTGGACCCCGCACTTTCCCGAGAATAACCCGGTTTTCAGGGGCGCAGAAATGGTCCCAGTTGCCTCCTTCCCCCAAGGACTTAACAAAGCGCGCGCGCCTGCACACACACACACAACCTGGGACGAAAATTCCCTAACGAGTTAGTCATATCATCAGGCCTGAGAAAACAAAAACTGCTGTGGGTCCCTGCTCCTCCGGCAACATGCGCAGACGCTTTAATTGCCGCAAATTGTCACTCTGTCCCCTTTTCATTTTCTCGCTCCTTCGTTTATTTTTAGTACACTTCAAATGCCTACACACATCCCTAGTAAGGAGAGCGCGGAGCAATTGTTGCCTTTGCCTTCGGGGCCTGCTTTGCCAATCATTGAATGAGGATGGAGTAAACAGGGCGAAAAGCGAAGCGCGTTATTGGTCTTGCTTATTTCAGGTGGAGGGCGGTAAATAACTCTCCCTTCCGCGTCACCCCCTCCTCGTTTCTTGGGTCCCAATTATCTAGAAGAGAGGAGATGCGCCTCCCTCCCTCCTCCTCCCCATCACACCCCACCCCATGTGAGCCAAGTTTTACTAGAATCCAGCAAATCCCGCCAGAATTGGCGGGTTCCTCGGAGAGTAGTTAGGAAAAGAGAATTCCACAGGGACCCAGCTCTTAATTCTGTACTGAATAGAAAGACGCAGCGTGCGCAGGCACCTTCCCCGCCCCCAGGCAGGGAAACAGGGTCCTTTTTCTCTGAGGGCTACACCAGTGATAGATGCCCCCATGTAGGTTATAGAGAACCCCGCGGGGGTCCTTCCCGTCTAGAGAAGCTTTGAGGTTGGGTTGGAGCAGTTTTGGACAGTCTGTTAGGACGGCTATCGATCAACATTGCTGTTGTTGTAAATATTAGCCAGGAATTCTTAGAGGTGAACTTAAATTTCGAGATGAAGTGTTGTCTTGAATGGTGTTGAGGCCATCCTGCACCCAGCGCCTCTTCACTGTCTTTTCTGGGACCGACGCAGCGGTCCGGGGTGGGGAGGGAGGCAGGTGTCTGTAGCAGCAGCCGAAGGGGGTATCTGGCGTCCTGCAGAGGGATCCGAAACAAATCAGTGCGGGATTAACTTGTCTGTCTGCTGAATTGTCTCCAACTGCACGAGCTGCGCGGGCCGCGCCTGCCGGGGCGGGTTCGGGTTACTCGCGCGTCCTGGGCGCGCTGTCTCTTCCGTGTCCCGGCCGGGGCTGGCGGGCCGGCCCGGGACCTGGCGGGCGCCTGGCCGGCTTGGCAGGACGTTTTAAAAGAACGCCGCGAGTATGAACTGCTCCATTCTCACACACACACACCCCCTTCCTATTTCTTTTTTTTTATGAAAACATTTACAAGAAATCTAATTTCAGATTGTGGAAGTAAATTTCATGCTAGGATGTATTTTACAAAACATGTAATCTTTCGGGCCGAAGACGTTTAATTAAAACCATACTTTGACAAGTTGAGTTTCAAAGCGAATTCACACCAGCGCAGAAGGCTAATTCATATTCAAGATGCAGCCTGTAATCCATGTTGTTTGAAAACGCCAGCCAGAGCAGCGCGCGCTCGATCTGCTCGCTACCTGCCCAAGGGCCCGAGGGCTCCAGAGTCCTGCGCTTGGTCCAGAGCCTCTCACGCTAAGCCGCTCTCCTGCGGACTGGCTTGGTTTCGCTGCCTGGTCTTGAGGAGATAGAGGAAAGCTTCCTGGAGCACCCTCAGTGTCCTTAGAATAACCCCTGCCGGATAGTGGTGGTGGGGGTTGTGGGGTGGGAGTGGTCCCAGACCCTGGACACTACACCAGGGAGTAGGCAGGGGCAGACCTGGAGTCAAGGCGCCTCAAGAAGTCTCAGTGGAATTGAGAGTCCCAAGCCCCCTCGCCTCCCGGACTGACCTGCTAGAGAAAAGGGAATCCTCCCCACCCCCCACACCCGGCCAAATCTCCATTTCTGATGACCCCAAACAGGAAGGGGTAGGTTTGTCCAGCTCCAGCTGATCTATGGGGCATCTCCCTCAGAGTCCTCACGGAGGAGGTAGTGTTGGCTTCCGTAAGCCTTCACAGTGTCAACTGCATTTTTGTAGTCTCAATAATCTTCCTCCTTACCCTCCTTTGCCATTTCCCCATAAATTGATCAGTCCCAATTAATTAAGAGTGGTACAGCCCCACGTGGGAAGGACATGCTCCTAGCTCAGCTGGTTTATCAGCAAGCCACACAGGGTGCTAATGGCCAACAGTGTCTGTTGGGAGGGCAGGAGCCAGTAGGTACCCTAAGGTACACACTGATGGTAGACAAAGTGACTGTAAGATAGTCTGGGTTAGAGCTGAGGATGCCTGTAAACTGCAACTCCAGAGGCTGAAGCTGTGGCCCAGGCAGGGTTCCAGGTCATTGTCCTGGGTCTACAACTCAGTGTTTCCCTCCTGACCTCCAGCCTGCTGGTCTTTTCTTCTCTTAGAGGTGACAGTGAGTTGTCATTGAAGTTAGACTCATGGCTGATCTGAAACCTGTCTCAAGAAAGAAGTTGGGACATGAATTTGAGATTTATGTTGGTTCAATTTTACTCAACATGCTCAAGAAGAAAAACCTTTTATTGCAGCCCCTCCCAAGACAGGGAAGGAGGATTTTGTTTCAACTGAGGACAGTGAAAATTATTGATTGGCTGATGGACTTTCTTTTAGGTCTGTAGTTCCTTTCAAATGCACCCTTATTTTCCATAAAGCACAAAGATAAGTCAATTATAAGAAAAAGCCTAAAATCTAATGTTCAAGAAGGATTGTAAACAACATGGCTATCCCATCTTGCAGCCTCTTGGTTTTATTGGGCCAGCTTAGGAGAAAGCTTCATTTTTGCAAAGACAATCCCCATACACAATCGTGATAAAGTTTTTTGCTCTTTACAGGGACTACCAACTGACATTACTGGTTTCAGTGAGTATCTCAGAAAATAGACATGGATGATGGCAGCTAAATGCTTACCAGTATGCCAACTTAATACTTACTGGTCAAATAATATTGATCTTAGGTGAAAAAGTCAGACCTTGAAGTCACTCTAGCGCCTTGCAGTTTGGAGGGTTGGTTGGGGTGGGACTCTGGTTCACACTCTCAAAAAAAAAAAAAGTTATGTGATGATTGCAGGCCTGGAGGATGAGAAAGAAAGACCTAAGAGACAAACAGAGGCACGGCTGGAATGGTTTTACCATTGTTTGAGCTGAGCACTAAAAAGTATGTACCTGACCCAATGCATTTGAAGCCTAATCCTATGTTGGAGACTTGTGAATTACACAAAAGGGGAGAGGAACTGCACATAATGATCCCCACCTGTTTTATTTCAGTGATAGGAACAAGCAGTTTTCCTGTCACAGACAGGAGCGCTCTCAGGGGTGTTGGAGGCCCATTTGTGGGCAGTAATTCTGGCAGGGATACATGGTGGGAAGAATACAGAGTGGTTGGTAACTGTCAGGAGGGTGCTGCAGAGAGGGCAGGCAGCAGTGTTGGTGTGCAGAAGGGGCAAGATAGGTAATATTTCCCAGCTGGCCCACCCCTTCTGCAGCCCCAGAGAATCAACCTCATCGTTTCCAGCCTCAGAGCTTGGGTGGAGGTGAGGGAGGCCCAGACAGGCAGGAGATTTATGTCACTTCTTTACCTTTCTAGTTACCTCTGCCCTTCTATAATTAGCCCCATTTCGCAGATGTGGGAGCTAACACATGGACCTCAGTACACAGACCACTTTGGTGTCTGGGAAAGGGAGAAGGATGGCATGCAGGTGTTCTAGCTTCCCATCTCCCAGGCAAGCGTAGGGGCTGGCGGTGGGAGTAGGGAAGGAGTTGGGTTTGGGGTTGTCTTCCCAAGCCAGGCTTGCACAGAAACAGGTAATGTTTCTGTTTCTGAGGCTCATTCGGCCAGTAAAGTAGGTGGGATTTTCATGTGACAGAAAAGGCTCGAGAGAGTCAACGTCGGGCAAATCTGAGGGCTCTGAAGGCAGCAGTCCCAGGATTTCTTGACTTCCCGCCAGTGTTCTTTGAACAGACTCCTTTCTCCTGTCTTCTAACTTTCTCTTAAATTCTGAATACTTTAACCCTTGCTTGTAGTAAATGTATTTGTAGTTCTAAAATGTGTCTATTTCCCACAGAAATCTAGCGTGCCAAGGCGAGAATCGATATTAAAATACCCTTTTTATTTTTAAAGTGGGTTTTAAAGGCCTATTGTGGGGGAACCGAGATGTCAATGTGACCCGGAGGCGCAGTTGAGATCGGGATTCTATTGGCTGCCAAGGCAGGGCCCAGGCTCTGCCACCGTTGGCTCACGTGTGAGCCTTATCATGCAAATCCGAAGGCTGGGGCATGCGCACTGCATGGGGGGGGGGGAGGGAGTACCCGCCTTCTTCTCTTAGTTGGGACCAAGACTTCCAGATGCGCAATAATTAGGTTTCCTCATTAAACAAAGGTTTCCCCATCATTCCCCTCCTCCCACCGTTCTCAGCCGCCAGAACTCCTTACAAACCAAGCTGATTACCCGTCCCCGTCCGCGCCGCCCCGCACGCCCCAATCTCTGATATCCAGACTTCGGTCTACCGCTTCTACCTGTTAGGGTCTCCCCTTATTTTAGGGTCCTTTACATACCTCTCCATTATTCTTTTTCTTTGCAAAGGCCAACTTTAAAGGATATTAAGATCTGATTCTCTCTTCATTTTAGGTCCCCTCCCTCATCTCTCCCTCTCAACGAGATAGAAAATTCCCTAGCGGTTGGTCTGACAGGAAGAGTGTCAACATCGCCGCTCCCCATTCCTTTCGGCTTCGACCGTCTCCACCCCCATCCCACCCCCACCCCCCTCCATGTGGGTTTCCGTCCAAAGTGCAGGAGCGCTGATGGACCAAGAACTTGATGGGCACTAGAGCCAGTCACCAGTCAAGCTGGACCGCACACCCCCAGGCACCAGTCCGGGCCGCCAAGAAGCTCAAGGCCAGCACCTGCGAGCCCGCCTGCGTGCGTGTGGGCTGCTGCTCTACGGCTCCGAGCCCCCACCTCTCGCGAGAAGCGCGTGACTCGGGGAACGCCTGCAGGGGTGTCCTCTAAACCTCTCCAAGACCCCCTATGCGGGCACGGGGACCCCAGGGATCCAGCTCCTTGGAACAGAATGGCCTTTTCTGGAAAGGGATCTCAGTGGGCGAGAAATAGCCACCATTACGTTCAAAGCCTCCCGCGGGAAAGCTCCGTGACTGTGCTCAGAGCTCTGGCCGACCCGCGTGCGGCGTCGCGCGGAGAACCGCGCCCACACGCGCTCCCGGAATCGCAGTGAGCTCGTTCTCCCTGGCAGAAACCGGCACCGCTCCTCAGGCTTTCAATTACTCTCAGCTTACCTGCAGGGCGAACAGATTTGTATTTTTCCACCAAAACCCCTCTTGCCCTGGATTCCCCCAGATTCCCCCTTCCCCCTCATCCGACCTCAGCCCAAAGAAGGGCGAGATAGCCGTTTGATTCTTTGATAGGACACAAATAATTGTTGCATCATGTAACTTCCTGCATCTTGGTTTTAATTTGCAGTGAACCAAACAAAGATATTTGCAATTTTAAAATAAGCACTCGATTTAATAAATGGGAACATTGTGCAGGGAAGACTATGCACCCCCCCCACCCCCTTCAGAAGACGTTATTAGCTCTGACAGCATGCCGCTCAGGTTTGCGGAGAGGATTTTGTAAAGGGATGACAGACAGGAAGGCCAGCAATCATGGGCTCCTTGGGCTGAAGCTTTTTTTCTTTCTTTCTTTCTTTTTTTTTTTTTTATCAGAATGTTCTGTTCGATGCCATTTATCCTTGATGATAGAAAATTGCGCTGTTGCCAGGACGCTGCTGCTTGCCGCTGAAATAGAGGGCAGGAGCCACATTTCCATTTTCCGGCTTGAAAGCTATTCAAATGAATTTGTGGAGGGGGGGGGAACGTCTAGCGATAAACAAATGAGAATAAATCGAGTTCCCCTTTCCATTCTTTCCTTTAAATGGGTAGCTCTTCATTTCCGATATAAAGATTTTTGTTCATCAGTGTTTGGGAATACTTGGGAGATAGTGTAAGCCAACGTACAATTTATTTTGATGTTCTTAAAGTGACTAACCACATAAACATTTAAAAAAATGCATGTCTAAACATATATAAAGTATAAGGATTATATATACATATATCCCGTACATACATACCTTCACACATTCCAAAATACAATGGAAGATACACTCTGTCAGCAGAGTTTCAATGGAATATAATTTGCAAGCAATGCTAGCTGTTGGTAGTTACGGGCTTCTTACTCGTGTAGATATAGGAATTGTTAGATGGGATCATTTTTAAAGCCCTCCCCCATGTTATATATTTCAGAATGTCATATAGTTTAATTACCCTGTAGGTCTTAACTGATTTAAGCACCCTCCCCTCCCAAAAAATTGATAAAAGTCACCCTTTGTTATGGGCTTCTCTCAAGCTAATTTTCCAAATTTACCTTTAAAGTTTTCTAAGTTAGCAAATACCAGTCAGAAGAATTGGTGCACCGAACTTCTAACCGATGTGAAAAGAAGAGGCTGGAGCCTGCACTTCCCTTCCTTAGAATTTCGATTTTCTGCTTAAAAAGATCATATATTAATAGGAACTTAAGGAATCATGTTCAAAATATGAAATTTTAAAAATGAGAATTTAAAAAACAGCCCATGAGAATATGTACATAAACATTAGCAATGTCTTGACAGAAACTGTAAAATTTGTAGGGCTCCCACTGCGTTTTAATAACTAAATAACTTTTACTGAATTCTATCTAACTCGAACGTTTTGTTTCAAAGTCAGATACCGCGGTTAGAAAATTTTCAGCAATATAAAGTCTTAAAATGCTGCGACTAATTGTATTTGAGATTTCAGCTGGTACTTTAAGCTTCGGGGAAAAAAAAAACACCCTGCAATCTTTTAAAACAACATTTTAAAAATGAATTGTGGGTCTCTAACTACTATCCTTTTAGCTACAGGATGGTTTGCGAGTGATAGGCCACCGCTGTGCAGACCAGGGCTGCAGAGAGAATAATACTGTAAAAACAAGAGAGTGAGAGGCGGAGGGTGAGTTGATACTGATGTTCCGGACTTTTCCAGTAGAATTTTCGGGCAATTCCCTCAGCCAGCCAGGATTCCTAGTTACCATTCCCGAACAATCCTTACTCAAATGAAAATGTCCTTGTTAACAAATTAGCATGATAATGAGAAAACAATTATCAACACCGTCAGATCTAGCTAAATAAAGCAAGGAAACGCCTAGGAAAGTCCACTTTGCTAGTGTTTGTTGTGATTAAAACAACTGGAGGTGAGTGTAGCGTGTTTAGGCATTGAGGGGGATTCCTCCCCTTCCTTATCTTGGCCCTGGGAATTGTGTTCAGGACAAAAAGCTTCACCAGCAGGCTGCTTTTCCAGTTGAGGCAATTCACCAGGTTCCTCATTGAATTCCCCCTCCAGGTAGGAGCTTGGGGCGGGCAGCGGGAGTCCGGCGCCGCCAGGACGCAGAGGCGAAGGCTGGAGCGCTGGGGCGGGGCTGCGGGGACTGCAGCAGAGGGGACCCCAGCCCCGCACCCCTTGCCCTGGAAGGAGCCTGACTTCAAGCTCCCCACCGTTCCGCACGGGACGGGCGTAATGGACGTTACGCAAAAGGAGGTGGAACCTCCTTGGGTGTCAAGGCGGGGATGCGCGCGGGAAGGACCCCGAGTCGGGTCCTATCTAGACCTTTATCCCGGGGTCTATTCCGCCGAGTCTTCTTCTCCAGTCACTTCCTGGGCTTCGGCCACGTAGCGTGGCTGGGTTTGGAGGGTGAAAGGGAAGTGGTGAAAGGAAAAAAATGGTCTTCGAGCGCTGACCTGAAGGAACTTGGAAGAGCGAACAAGGCGAAGGTGCTCTCGGGAAAAAGCAGGGCTCACGGGGGTGAATGGGCTGTCGGGACTGGGACTTCTTGTGCGGGTGTCTTTGTGTGGCCAGGCGTGCAGAGTTGTGGAAAAGGTGAGTTTGGGGTGGAATTGTGTAAACCAAGAGTGGAGACCGTGGGATCACGTCCCGGACGGAGAGAACCTCCGCCCCCCACCCCCGCAATCCGGTTCTCCTTGGCCGTTCCGAGTCCCTAAAAACTGCAGGTTGAGCTACACTCTGGCGCGCCCTCTTCTAGGTAATGCAGCTGAAATCACAGTCAAGTTTGGCGGAGGGGAGCTTTTTCTACCCCTCCAAGAGGTGTATACACTAAGCATTAAAAATAGAAGTGATTTTTCCTTCACTTTCTGAGATCCCAGGAATATAGGACTTGCCTTTTTTCTCAACAAAAGAACGAGCACCTCTGAAAGGCTGCAGAAACACTCACTCTTTAGGGGTTCCGGCATCCAGGAATGTCACACGCGGTGAAAACACAAAAGCTCAACATTTTGATATTTTAGAAGATTTTCCCTTCTTTTAAATCCTCTGTGTAAATGCCTGGTTGTAACGTGAAAGTGTTTTAGTGTGAAAACATGCTGCAGGGTTCCCTTCTTTTTTTTTTTTTTTTTTTTTTTTTTTTTTTTATAGCAGCTGCAAAACATACCAAATGAGCTAGAAGGTCATTGTGAGACTTATTAATATGACATTCAGTGCTGGCCTCATCAACGAGCCAAAAGCCTCACCCCAGAAAATGAGAAAAGAGAAAGCCAAGGTGCTTAAAAATACCAAGTACTTTAAATTCTGCATTGCCTCCCAAATCCCAAATAACTTTTCATAGTTAGCCTTTGGACTATTAACCCACCACATTCATATTCCGTTTCCCCTGTGTCCCAGGGCTGCATTTGTAGTTATTTCTTACATCTCCAGAGCTTTGAGATGTGCAGTGCAAACAGTAAAGAATCACATTAATCCTGCTTTGATCTCCAAAGGGAGATCATAGCACAAATCAGGTCACCACACAGATAGATGCTGCTGTGAAAAGGAGCCCCCTCCCCCTTTTCTCGTTTTTTGCTTTTCTTTGTGTGCGCGTTTGTTTCTCCAAAATATCTTTTCTTGGCTTCTCAGAACATCCATTGCCAGTTGGCAAACTGGAAAGTGTCAATATGAACTATAAATAACTTTTTATTTAAAAGCTGGAGGATGAAATATCTTACATGGAGCCCCCCCTTTTTTTGGTCTTACAGATGTAGATACTGGAGTTCATGTCCTCATCTTGTCTACCTGGTTATTTGCATAAATACATTGGACCATTTTCCAAATACGTGCCCCAAACACAATCTCCACAGGAACTTAATTGCCTGAAAAAAAGTTATATATTTCTTCTGCCTTTCTTTACCCCTGCATCCTGTAGGCATAGAATAATAGTAGTTAATCTGCTTAGATAATTTAAGACTTAAAGATTAGAAGGCCTATATTGACAATTTCAAAATTCAAGTCTGAGTGCTTTGGCTAAGCAAAGCTTAGGAGATGACAGATGTGATAAAAGAACTGCCAGAAACTAGACTTTATTAAAACTAAAAAGTGTGATGTTTTTGTGGTTTTGAAAGAAATGATTGTTATAATGCTCATTCAATCCAAATGTGCCCCTAAGCAAACAACTATAGGGTATTTTATTTTATACTACCTGATATTTACGCACACAATACAGTATTTCACTCTGCTTGCATACACACACACACATTCTACAGTGCTTTTCAAGCCACCTCCTGTATGCATAAATACAGTTAATCAGGTAGTATAGTTAGTATAGCTGGGCCACATACTCCACATAAGTGATGTGTACATAATCATAAACATTTGTGCTGTGTACACATCCTTCCCCTCATTTCTCAATTTTCTGTCAGTGCATCAACATTAGATTGCAAGACGCTGCTTGTGAAGCTGTAGCTGCCACCAGCTTTTTTCAGAACTTGTTGCATGGCAGGAATACATGCACATATCTGAATTTGTTTTTAAAAAAGTGCTCTTCTGCTTCACATCATCCCTATTAAAGTTGATTTTCATTTAATCTCAGTGGGCCAGCCTCCATGGAGCCCAATTCACACTGACACTGAGGCTACCCAAATGCTTCTACATGTTGGACAAAGTACATTAAGCTGCTTTGCATCAAGCATGTCCTTTTAAAGTGATTTTAGATGAGTTTGGGAGCACTGCCTGGAAGGCGGACTACCATGGAAAGAGAGCATACAGGAAGGAAGAGAGCAAAGAGAGAAAGCAGGTGAAGGGAAAAATACCCCATGAGTGATGACTTAGGCAGAGAGAACTTTCTTGGCCATAGATCCTATCCTGTGAATTGCTGAGGTTATTTTCAGGCTCAGTCTCTGTTCTCACCTTAGTGGCCTCCCTTTTCCCTGATCTATTCCTCTAAATATGCTACCATTAAAATCTGGAGACTTTGTAGTGGAAGCTGCCAAAATAGTTCTTTATAGGATGTTTGGGGATATTTTAATGGATATAGATACGTAAAGCATTGCATTAAACCTCTTAGGAATGCTCATTTTGGGGATATTTAACTGAAAAACGTTATTGTCATGTTCACATGACCTAATTTGTGTGTTGTTTTACTTGTGACTTAACCTGCTTCTACAGTTCATTTTATAAGCTAACTGTACATATTTTGAAATAAAAAATATTTTCTGTCTAGAAAAGCAACAAATGTTGGATACATGTTGGTCTTAACGACGGAAATAAGCATTACATCTTAATTAGCTTTAGAGTTTTGCTAAAAATTCTAATCTCTTCAATCTGCTCTTTTCCTTTTACCAGGATCCCAAGAGCCTAGTGTGTCGCATGTGTGTAAGGAGAGAGAATAGGCCTCCTTGTCTTTTTAATTAAAGTTTATGCAGCTTGTAGAAAGTAGTAATTTTCTAGAAAATTAGATCATTTTAGATCACTATAGTTCCACTCTACTATCTTAACCGTGGTTCTAAGCAAATCTTGCCCTTTAAAAACCATCAATTATAAGGCAAAGAATACCGAAGAAGTATTCTGAATTTAAAGTATTCAGATTTCACAATCTGACCCTGTCTCCATGAGAGTAGGTATAAATGAAGGATTCTACCATGTATGCATGGCGTGACAACCCACATTGGTTTCTTTATGACTTATCAGAGTGAAAGACAGCAATTCCCATCTCTGCTTGTCCTGATTCTAGGGGTTATAATTCACATGCACAAAGGGCTTTCTTAAGTCACTGTTCTTTTTCTCAAGTTGTAAATCAAATTTAACCAGAAAGTAATCAAGGTATTGGACCAAAGGATTAAAAAAACAAAAACAAAAACAAACAAACAAAAAAACACCTGGCAAACAATGGGGGTCTTTTTCTAAAAAAAAAAAAAAAAAAGTTAGGCTTACTTTAAGGGGATTCACCTAAAGTTTTTAGGGGCTCCCCATTGCCTATAGAGCAAAGATAAGCTCCACAGTTTGGCATACCTGGGGAGGCTTAGAGCTTAGGGGTGAGGACCTTGGGTTCTTGAGTCAGATTGCTGCAGAATCTTGAACAAATTGTTTTTCTTCTCTGTGTCTCAGTTTTCTTTTTGGACAATTGGAATGACAATTTGAACTGACCTATTTGGTAACAGTGGAATTAAATGAGATAAATGCCTGTAAAAGGCTTATAGTAAGGTGTTTTGTGAAAAATAAGTGTTCAAAAAATACTAGCTAATGCTTACCATTAACATTAATATAATGTTTAACAAAGCCTTTTGGTTCCTGCTTCTGCATATGCCACCCCCTTATTCTAGAAAGCCCTCCCTGGCTCATTGCCCACCTGGCTAACTTCTCACCTCTCCAGCTCTGCTCAAGTAATACCACCCCAGGAAGTCTTCTCTGATGCTTGAAATTAGGTGTTTGTCCTTATGACTCCATAGTACCCACTGCTTATTGCTTTTCTAGTATTTTGTAGGGTTTTTGTCATATTTTTTTTTTGTCATTGTTATCTGTCTCCCTAATTTGACGATAAGCTGTCCTAAGTGCCATGTATTATTTATCTTCCTTTCTCAGAGTTTATAACTGAGCCTGATGGGTAGTAAATATTCAATATATGTATTCTGGATGAATAAATATTCAGTCTTTCTGTTTTGTTTGCATTTATAAATCAGTTGTAATTAGATGGATTCTTCTACATTTAGTTTTCTCTACTTAGTATGCTTCAAGGAGAGTACTAAAAGGGACTTATCCGTCCCA
The DNA here is from genome assembly GCF_002201575.2 of Neomonachus schauinslandi. NCBI lineage: Eukaryota > Metazoa > Chordata > Mammalia > Carnivora > Phocidae > Neomonachus > Neomonachus schauinslandi. Next base: position 39,258,831 of record NC_058414.1, on the reverse strand, counting down.
TAAGTAACGTTATAAAGAGTTTTGATTGTGGGCTCTGTAAGGGATTGTTGGTATTTTCAGGACAAAATATCTTCAGTGAGTTTCCCAATTTAAACGAAGAGCTCATGAACAAGTTGGGTTACCTGTCAAATCCGTAGACATTTGACCATACTGTTCAACATATGGCTTATGCATATTCCTTGGATAGTGATTTAGATTATCTATACAAGTGTTAATAGTTAGGTTTCAACTATCCCCATGTGCTGGCCAAGTGGGCTTCCAATTAATCCAATTATGCCACTGGTTTAAAGGACATATGTATACGAAAAAGTCATTAACAGAGATTGCATGGATCATAAGTATATTCAAGACCACTTAGGCTTGTTTCACTGTTATCTTGGGTTCATACAACTTTGGAATAAAAATACAGGGAAACCTTCATATGGCAGGCTAATTTGAGGGAAGATCAGTATAAACCATGATATGCCAGAATTATAGAATATTGTATGTAACCTACCATATAATATGTTTACATAAGCCAGCAACCAATACTCTGTGACTAAGACCTCATAACGGGCTCTGCTTTAATGAGTAGGCCAGGATTCTTTGCAATCGTTTCATTAATTGTCAGAAACAGGTATTACTGGAGTGTTTGAAAGCAGTTTGTTTTCTTAAGATTAATCACCCCCTGCAAACCTCACTTAATTAGATTTGTAAACTCTCACTTCCACCAAAGGAAAAGTTAAGCCAGTTCCCCATCTTGGAATTATCAAATGTTTCAAAGGTACAAGGTTCAAATTATCCAGATTTTCCTGGAACAACTTAATATATATATATGAGTTAAGTGATAATAACGATGATTCCTACTGTTCTTTTTTTTTTTAATTAATTAATTTATTTGACAGAGAGAGAGACAGCGAGAGAGGGAACACAAGCAGGGGGAGTGGCAGAGGGAGAAGCAGGCTTCCCACTGAGCAGGGAGCCTGATGCGGGGCTCCATCCCCGTACCCTGGGATCATGACCTGAGCCGAAGGCAGACGTGTAACGACTGAGCCGCCCAGGCGCCCCCTCTTTTCTTTTTTTTAAAGATTTTATTTATTTATTTGACTGAGAGAGAGTTAGCGAGAGCAGGAACACAAGCAGGGGGAGTGGGAGAGGGAGAAGCAGGCTTCCCATGGAGCAGGGAGCCCAATGTGGGGCTCGATCCCAGGACCCTGGGATCATGACCCGAGCCGAAGGCAGATGCCCAACAGCTGAGCCACCCAGGTGCCCCGATTCCTACTGTTCTACTCCTGTAAATCATAATTGATTTTGTAATCGTTCCTCTAGCCCCCTTGAAAATAAAACAGAGCAATACAAAATTTTTAAAAAAATTCCACTTCATTGTGAGAACAATAGAATTTCCATTGATGATGAAGAAACATATTCTTTGTACTAAAGAATGAAGTAAATATTTCGATTTGGTTGCAGGTCCAGAGAATGGGCCTCACAGAAACTGCAAGAAGATCTTGGGAAAGGTCATGCAGTCTATTTTCTTGTACCTAGGCAGAGCACTCTTATGCTATCATAGAATCTATATTATTCAAAGCCCAGTACAGCTCTAACCCAGCACTTACATGTTCCCATGAGGTATTTCGGTTCCCCGCTCAAAGAAGGTCAAGGAAAGGGAAGGGATGGAGAGACAGGAATTTGTATTCTGCAACTGGCATAAGACAATATGGAGTATGGGATCCTAAGATTAGGAAACGGTAAATATCTAGTAAGGGAAGTGGTAAAGTTTGCTGTGCAAATGGATCTTTCCATTTCTGCCACTTCTTCTGTGGCTCTTCCTATTCATATATGCCCCACATCTTTCCATGAAGGCTTTGAAGTGGCTTTAATAACTGACATGTAAAACAACACGAATTCTTTTACTCCTCTCACTCTCACTCCAGACTCAATCTATGGAGTTCCTCACAGCGAGAAATTTCTGGCAATGGAACTAATCTTTTACTAGCTTTATGATTAACACAATAGCATGCGTAAAAATCCCTTTCTTTCTTTTTCCTATGTAGATAATACTGGTCCAGAAAAAGACAGCCTTTTTTTCCTCCCTCCAAATATCAAAATCACTTTTTGCCACATTAACATGGCCTAACTGGTCCACCTATCAACCACATTTTCAAACATGAGGCTACAACTTCTCTTGGAAGCCTATTCCTTGTGGTTGCTGAAAGGATAGTGCGAAAACTTTTTATTGTTTTAGATCGGACCTCCCAAGCCTGACTGTGAATTTTTATGCCTGAGTACCTAAAATACTCCAAGAAAAACATAGCCCAAACCACCACATTTTGCTTGCTTTCAGGTTCAAACCCTATAAAACCACCACATTTTGTATGGTTTCCACCCCAAACCATAAGTTGGCATGAGATTCCACTAGATGCTCTGTTCAGGTCTAATTGAGATGTTTACCAACCTTGACAACATTTTTGGCTAACTTGTCACTAATTTGGAATGCAGGTGAAGCAAGCTGAGTTCTCAGCAATAATTTCTTCATTTGGATCCCTTTACTTGACAATCCCACCCCCACGCCCCTGCCACCCAACTAGGGGCCCAGAGCTATTGCATTGTCCTGGGTCAATCATTGTTACTTCCTCTGTGACATTCTACTGATGCTTGCCTTGCCTCGGACCTTACTCTTTCCTTCAAAACTTATTTCTGTGTATTATTCCCTCAGGTTGTGCACTTCGCAGCTAGTCGGATAAAACCGTTTTTGCTAAGGTGTTAACAGATTTAAAAATTCTTATGGAATGCGGAGAGCACTAGATTGTAAGGTCCTTGTGGACAGGCATGGTCTCTTGCTGACCATTTAGAGTTGCCAGATCACATACAAGATTTTTATTTGCGGGGCCCCTGGGTGGCTCAGTTGGTTAAGCGGCTGCCTTCAGCTCAGGTCATGATCCCAGGGTCCTGGGATCGAGCCCCGCATCAGGCTCCCTGCTCAGCGGGAAGCCTGCTTCTCCCTCTCCCACTCCCCCTACTTGTGTTCCCTCTCTCGCTGTCTCTCTCTGTCAAATAAATAAATAAAATCTTTAAAAAAAAAAAAAGATTTTTATCTGCTAAATCTGGCAATCCTATGACCATTGTATTTCCATCTTCTAGAAACCCCCACACAGCAGGTGCTCAATAAATAATGGTTGACTGAATGACTGAATGAAAGTAGTGGGGGGGGGTCTATATCTTAGAATATTTTGATTTGTTCTAAATTATATCGCATAGGGAGTTGGCTTACCACGTAGGACTGGAGCTATTGTATATGATCTCAGGCCTCTGTATTTTGGATGGAAATTGAGGTAGGCCAATTCTGCATTTTGTGTGACTATTTTTCTTGAAGGACATCCTTCTTCCTTGGAGCAGGTGGGTTAGAAAGGGGTGAGGAAAGGAATACCTGCTGTTAGCTCCTACTTCACTACAAAAGAGCAATCCCAAACAATTGAGTTGGAAGGGCCTGAGGGAGTGGGGAAGCTTCTTGCTGTCATTCTTTTCTTACAGAAGTGGGCTCTCCCTCGATAACCACAAGTATACAAATAGGAGCCTCCTGGGAGTTCAAGGTACTGGGAGGGGAAGTATTAATAGTTTGGGCTGACTAGATCTTTTATAAATAGTCCTAGTGCTCCCAAAGTCATCATCATGAGAATTCTTAAGGCCTCTGTGGAAGGGGGAATACTGTCTCAACATGTTTATTTTATAATCATGTTAAATTATCAATTACATTTATTGCTGAAACTGCTGTAAATCATAAGGGTGCTCCTTAAGAGTGAGGGGCCACTGGATATAAAGGCAGTGTTGACTTCTTCTTCCTTTATTGCATCTACTGTTTTCTTCAGGAAGTTTCTAGAACATTTCCCAGTACTTGATGATGCTTCTCTTTGGTGTTGGTCAGTCAGTATCTCTCCTAAAAATGTGGCTTGGAAAGTTAAGAAATTGGTGAGTAAAGTGCTTGTTCTTCAGGGACCTCCTGAATATATCAGATATTAGCATGTTGCCTGTGTATTTAGAACTGTGACTAAAGCTCACGGCAGAGCTGTCTTTCTATATTAGCAGCTGCTGAAAGGCAACGGAAATACTTCAACTTTGAGACAAATCAACTCTGAGCCAGACTGAACCCAGAATTCATATTTCCACCCACATATTCCTCCAAGTTCTGTTTCGTGAGTAGATTATCTCTGATGCTCATTTATCTGATTTCTAGAATCTACTGCTGTCCTCAGGCACATTGTCAGATAGAGGAAAACTATGTGCTGTCTGGCTACTGAAATCTGTTCCTCTAACAAAACAAAGTCAAAATGACTTAAAAGTCTCATCCAGGAAGAGTGTTCTCAAAGGTGTAGAATTTTGGTTTTCTATGCTTGATGGTTAAAAATGTGGGTTTTGCGAATGAATAAACAAACAAAAGCAGAAACAGACCCATAAATACAGAGAACAAACTGGTGGTTGCCAGAGGGGAGAAGGGGAAGGGGATGGGCAAATGGGTGAAGGGGAGTGGGAGGTATAGACTTCCAGTCATGGAATGAATAAGTCAGGGGGATGAAAAGTACAGCATAGGGAATATAGTCAATGGTAATGTAATAGGATTGTATGGTGACAGATGGTAATTATACTTGTGGTAAACATAGCATAACATAGAATTGTGGACTCACTATGTTGTACACATGAAACTAATGTAACATTATGTGTCAACTATACTTCAACAATAATGAAAAAAAAATGATGAGATATTTTTAAAGATACGGGTTTTGGAGTCAAATCTACCTGGAATGGAATCCTGGATCTGTCTCTTCAGTAGCTTGAATCAAGTTGCTCTGCTCTTCTAAATTCTTGTTTCCTAGTATGGAAAAGGGAGATAATTATAGTATCTACTGCATAGGATTATTAGAATTAAATGATCTATTACATGGAGAGTTAGCCCGTACATAGTAAGCACTCAACAAATGACAGCCATTATTGTTCAAAGTCTGGAACAGAAGGTTTTCTTTTTAAACAGAATCTCAGAATGTTTCTGTTCAACAAACACACCTGTGTGGCCTGGATTCTGCTTGTGGGCCATGTTGGAAACTGTGGCAGTAATGTCCCCACACCTGGTCGGCCACATTCCTGGCTCTTCCCCTAAATGTACAGCTTCTGGTTTAACTGGGAGTTAGGACACAGGGTCAGGATAGTCTTGCATCCTCTTTCGTAGCCAAGACTAGAGCCCAGCAGGAAGGTGGGTGAGCACTGGTGCCAATCCCAGTCGCTTCTGAAATTCCTGGCTGCTTCTCTCTACTGATAGGGGGTGGGTGTTTTGGGGACAGTACATTCCCAGCACTGTCGAGGTGGCAGCTGAGCCCACTGCCTGGGGCTGTGCTGGGTTTCTGGCCCTGCCCCCGAACTTCCAGTGCTCTTCTGGCTCAACCAGAAGTTCAGGTGTGGGGTGGCTGGTGGTGTGTGTTGGCCTGGGAGAGTGGGTGGGGTGCAGTGGAAAATACTTGAGCAATGAATCTAGAGGCCCTGGGGAAGTTTTTTTGGTTTTGTTTTGGTTTTTGGTTTTTAAGTGGAATTTTACTTTATGCCATTTGTCCCTTCTACCTCTTCTGAGCTTCCCAAGGGTTCCATCCCACCAGGAGTGTAAAGGGCACCACAGAGGAGCTGTGAAAAGAGATTAGAAGAAGGAAGAAGTTGAGATGAGTCCTCCCTTCAGCAGTCTCTTCTAGCATCTCTCTGACGTTCTCGCTCTTCCTAGCATTTTTGCCCTTTTTAGTCTTTTCACTTCTGGCTATCCACAGAAATAGAACCTGAGATTAAAAAGCCAAGGGAACCTCAAAATTCTTGTTTTCATCTTTGTTCACCCTTCCAGTCCTATCTTCCATTCTCTTTGCTATTCTTTTTTAGAACATAGGACAAGGGAACTTTTCAGAAGAAGATCAGAGAAAAAACAAAAGAGAGGGAAATCAGGCAGTAAAGTAAGGAAGATAGAGAGGAAGAGGAAGGGGGTGGTGAACCCCTCCATCCCAAGTTAACAGGAAATGGTCCTGAGTTAATATGGAGCTGACAAGGCTTTCTGTCTTATTTAAACTACAGAAAGGAATTTGCTGAAATTTGATAAAATTGGAAAGGAAAATCCAAGAGGGGAACCCCCCCCACACACAAGACCAGTGATGATATTAAACCACTCAACGTGTTGAGGAAGTCTGGCCATGTGCCTGCAGAGGACCTATCCAGATAGACTAAGAGGATTAGAATTATCTCCTGATATTGGGGGGGGTGTGTGTGTGATGATTGCTATGTGTATTTTATATATAAGGTAGGAAATATGAAAAAGCCAACTAACTTTAATCATAATGAGTATGAGGGAAATACAGAAAGATAATAAAAGGGTATAAACTTCCAGCTATAAGACTATTAAGTTTTGAGGATTTAATGTATAACATGGTGACTATAGTTGATAACACTGTATTGTATAATTAAACATACAAATTCTCAGCAAAAGAAAAGATAAATATGTGAGGTGATGGATGTGTTAGTTAAGTAGATGGGGGATCCTTTCATCATGTACATGTATAGCAAATCACCGTGAGGTACACTTATTTTGTCAAATATATTTCAATAAATTATTGAGCTAAAAAATTATTAAGAAGAGTAAATGTTTTCCTTTCACAGGATTATATTATTTGTATAATAAACTTTCAAAATGCTATTGCAATATAAAGGACCCTGCTTTGAAAGACTCCTAGGTGTCTCGTTTCCCCAGCTGAGGGGCTGTTGCCCGAAGCCAGCAAGTGGCCACGTGTGTCTTCACGCCTCCCATGCTAGGACAGTGCTGGGCACATACCAGTGTTTCCTGAGCTCGACCAAACTGGGGGAGAATAGTGAAGGGGAAATTCTTTTTTTTTTTTTAAGATTTTATTTATTTATTCATCAGAGAGAGAGAGCAGGAAGGAGAGAGAAAACGCAGGCGTAGTGGCAGGCAGATGGAGAGGGAGAAGCAGGCTCTCCGTTGAGCAGGGAGCCCGATGAGGGGCTCAATCCCAGACTCTGGGATCATGACCTGAGTCGAAGGCAGACGCTTAACACTGGGTGGCTACCCAGGCGTCCCTGAAGGGGAAATTCTAAGGAAAAGTTATTTGTTTGTTTGCTTATTTTAGCATCCTTCTTGTCTTGGTGGTGATCTGATTTAGAAATCTACTCCCATTTTTCTCTTGAGACTAAACTCTCAAAATATTCTAATTAAGACATTTTTTTTTCGTCCCCATTTACTGAGCACTTCTCCTGAGTCAGGCCTTTAACTGTCCTGGGGCTCAGTACTCGTCACAGGTGATACCACTTAACTCTTACACAGCCCAGAGATGTGGGGACCCTGACTGTTGTGCACAGCATCCTGCTCACTGCCAGGACTCCGGATATCTTCAACAATAGCAGCAACAGCTGCGAGAGGAATCCAAGGGCCAATTTGTTGGAATAAAGCAGAACAGGGCTTTCCCATATGGTAGATATATCTCAGATGGCTTTATTAGATGTAGGATGATTTTTCTTGTAGCCTAAGAGCTTTCTGGAGGGAATCTGAAATCTTTTCACTATGTGCACATCATTGCCAGATGTGGATATAGGGAAATAGACCTTATCCTCTGTGTGTGTGTGTGCATGTGCCCGTGTGTGTGTGTGTAAAAGTGGCAAATTCTGGTTCCCATAACAAGTTTCAGTTCATGTCACTTTCACTTTCTTACACAAAAATTTCTTCTTGAGCCTTTCAAATGTGCAGCAGGACTCTCCCTGCCCCATCAGAATATGTTATGGGTCAGATCGTGTTCACCAAAATGTAAAACCAGCAGCAGTAAAATAATGATAAAATATGGTAATTTCATAAAGGGCCTGTTAGTCTTGTATTCTAATAGTAGGATGTAATGGAGCACTCCACCAAAACTTAAAAATTCATAATGATTACTGATACCATTATTCAGAGTGTGCCATGCGAACAGCTCAGGGATCTGTTGTATTAAGCTGTCATGTGGTTGCAATCATACATTTTTAACTGCCATCAGAGGTAACTGTCAGCAACACCATGTCTTCTCTGCAGTCTATTGCAGCTTCAGGTCCCCAGGGTTCCATCCTGAGTCCAAGGTGATTTGTACGGTACGCTAATGACCTGCTGATTGTCTGCACAAAGGCGTAATCGTACACTGTTCAGGCAACACTGTGATTCCACACAAAAGCAAAGGACTGTCTGGTGTCAAAATAATACCAGAGTCTAACTTTGATAAAGGTTTTTTAACTGACTACAAGGTACTATTTGGTGCTAAAGCATGTGGCAGAAATAATGTTTATTCAAATAACTAACAAGTTGGCAGTAGGGGAAATTTCAGGAATGTGTGTGTGTGTGTGTGTGTGTGTGTGTGTGTGTGTGTGTGTGTGAAAATGATGCTCTTTGATAGCTGTTTCTGGACAGATTTTTGGTTCTAATTTTGAAAGGTATAGAAACTAGCAAATATCTTTGTTTCAGTTAGATATTTATTCATGTTGGTGATTATTAATGCACATTTTAAATAATGTCACTGAAGGGTTTTCTTCCTAGGGAGTGAAGACATGTGATGAACACTATATTTATTGATATATTTTCCTATTATCTTTTGACCTACCTCTCCAGTTTGTCTCAATGAGCAGGTTTGTGGCTCTAGAGAGCCAGGTGAAGCCATCTCAATACTCTTCTGTGGGTATGATTCTCCCAAGGCGTCTCCCCTCTAAACCTGAGGACAGGGAATAGAACCTGTCCAGTGATGGAAAAATGGAAAACCACTGAAAATAGTAGCCTGCTCCTCTCTTTCCCTGCCCCCATGCTCCACTGACTTCATTTTGGCCAGTATGTGTGTGTCTAATGGGCCCGTTCTTCTCTACGGGGACCTGTCACCAAGTCATTTATCTGTTTAGTGATACAGGAGAATTCCTGCTGAGACTCTGACCCAGATTCCAAAGCTAGATTCCTGGGGCGCCTGGGTGGCTCAGTCGTTAAGCGTCTGCCTTCGGCTCAGGTCATGATCCCAGGGTCCTGGGATCGAGCCCCACATCGGGCTCCCCGCTCCTCGGGAAGCCTGCCTCTCCCTCTCCCACTCCCCCTGCTTGTGTTCCCTTTCTTGCTGTGTCTCTCTCTGTCAAATAAATAAATAAAAATCTTAAAAAAAAAAAAAAGCTAGATTCCAAGACTTGACTTGTTTGCTTGTTTCTTCATTCGTTTCTGCTTTCACCCATTTGGTGACAGTTTTAAAACCATTGTTATATACCAGGCACTATGCTAACCACCAGGATGATAATGATGAATAAGATTTGGCTTCAGCTCTCAAGCCCCTTGTTATCCTGTAGGAGTTAATTGCCTATTACCAAATGCTTAAGAGACTATCAAGGTTCCCTTGTCAGCTCAGTTCTGAAAGAATTTAAAGAGAATGTGAGTTGCAACATGTTGACAAAATGAAAGCTCTTCCACTAGACTATAAGCTTGTTTAGGGCAAGAAGCAAGTCTTGTCCTTGGAATTATTTATGGCTCTGAGTGCAGAAAGGACACAGAGCGTATGTTCTAGAAAATGTTGTTGAATTTTTTGGAATTTTGGAATTGGAAGTGAATTTTGGAATTTGGAAAAGAATCTTCAGCAATGGACAGTAAATTGCAGATGCCAAGAGTAGGGGCTTTGGGGTCAGCTAGGAGTTTGGCCTCTACTGATACAGCTTCACTTAGTAAACAGTAATGGCTCTCACCCCATCAGATTTATTTGTCCATTTCAAAACTAAATGGGTACTTAACACCTGTGATATGTCAGTGCACGTGCTCGGTGTTGTGGAATCAAGAGTGAACAAAATGGAAACAGGATCTCTGCTCATGTAGCTCATGGTAGAGGGGGTATGGGGATCTCAGAACAGATAAAGAGAATTCCAATAAGGTGTGCTAATTTTTGTGAGAAAGGAGTCCTACTGTTGCCCAGGAGTCATCCTTGGTGACTGCCAAGGGGAGGGGTTTGATAGTCAGGGAGATGATTCCTCCAGCCCATAGGGACAATGTGTCAAGCCCTGGAGGTGAAAATGATCATGGTGCATTCCAAGGACTTAAATATATATTCAGAGTCATTGAATTGTCACTTGCAAGGAGAGGAGCTTGAGATGAAGCTGGGGAGGTGAGTGGGGCCAGACCTTGAATGGCCTTTGTAGGGAGTGCTAAGTGGTCTGGATGCCACTGAAGACTAAAGGGAATTTATTGAAGGGATTTTAAACAGGCAGTGCCACAATGGAATTTGCATTTTTGATCTATTGCTTGGGCTACATACTGGATGGAGGATGGAGGCGGTGAGAGACATACTAGTTAGGAAGGCTCTTGCAGAAATCCAGGTGGAAGATGGCCCATAGTGACTGAGGTATTGTGGAAAATGCTTAAGCTTGAGAATCCAATAAGAGTTGGCTCTAAAACTTAACTATCTTTGTGACTTTTTACCAAGTAATTATTTTATATAACTCCCACACTTTCTTCTGCAAAATGAAGTAATTTTGCCTATCTGATGAGGAACTTAAATGGGATACTGTAACTAAGTTGCCAGATATTATATGACATACACTTAAATGATAGCCCCTTCTTGTCCTAACTGTAATAGTCCTCCTTCCTCTTCACTTGTATTTCTTCTCTTTTAATGCACAACTGTGTGCTTTTATTTTATTTTTTCAAGATTTTATTTTGAAGTAATCTCTACACCCAGTATGGGGCTCGAACTCACAGTCCCCAAGATCAAGCATCACAAGTTCCACCGACTGAGCCAGCCAGGCACCCCCAACTATGTGCTTTTAAATAAGATCTTTTGTTACTGTTATTGGTCCTTTTTATTCCTAGTCCCTGTGTATGGAAAAGGATCCTCCTTTTCCTTCTGCCTTTGTAACTATTGTAGTTCTCCCAGAGTGTTCTGGGCCATCACAAGGTTACCTCTGAAGTTGCTTCCGTGGAATACTTCATTCTGGTCTGTGTGATGTTACAACCAATGAAAACCAAGCGTGGTCAAGATGAAAATCTTTGCTTCCTTCCCTTTAGGAACTTTCTGGTAACTGCATTCTCCTCCTCATACCCTCGGAATGCAGCTTTGGTATTATCTTTGGCTGTCCTCAGGGCTGCTTCTTAAGCACTTGTGGAGAGAGAACTTTGTATTTTTTTACAGAATAGACCTTATTTTCACTCGGAGAATATTCCAAAATCCTGTCATATTTTCCTTTCTGACATCTCTAAAACTCATCTTTTCCCTCTGGTCTCCAATAGAAAATCCTTTCCCGTATTTTGGACCTCTTTTTCTTCTTCTCCTTATAAATACCTCCATTGTGGTCTCTATTCTTGAGTTCTGTCTCTGTTAAAGCAATCTCTTTAGTGCCTTCATTACAACATCTTTTTAAAATGCTCTCCCCAGTTTCTCTCATCTGCATTAAATCTGGACTTTAGGGACGTGCACTGCTCGTCCTTGCCTGACTATTTTTTTCCCTCCTGGTTTCTTATATTTCTTCTTAATATCTTAGTACCTGACCTCCTTATATGTGTTCTTTTTATTTTTCTCATTCACTTTTTTGTTTTCTTAGGCAGTTTTCAAGCTGTCTCCTCCCTACCCTAGCCAAGGACATTTTCTTTCCTTTTTTACATGCCAAACCCAGCCTCAAACAAGTCGTATCCTGAAACCCCTCTTGTTTTTCTCATAGCTTTCTTCCTTATTTGCTAATGTCTCCCTCTTCATGATGATGGCCTTTTCTTTATCAAGTGATGCCATTGCTACATAATAGAGTGTATATGCTCTTTTGATATAAGCAGATCTATTATTTTCTAAGGAAGATCTCTGCTATTAATTGACTTATGTCCATTCTCTCGCTTCCATTGCCACTACCCTGAGGTTGATAGTCACCTCCCATTTAGTCTCACTGCCTTAGCTCTCTCTCCCAGCTATTATGCCCTTAACATCATTCTCAGGATGTCTTTCTGATCTGGTGTCTTTCTTTTCTTAAATGAAACAGAACAAAACAACAAAGCTTCTGGCTTTCCCTGGCCTGTGGAATGAGATTTACCTTCCTTAGGTGTGCACCAAGAATCTTCATACCATGGCCCCTCCTCACCACTCCAGATTCTGCCTGTCACTTTTTACCCCAAATCCTAAATTCCAGTCACATGGAACTGCTTGAGGAGGCAATTTACTATATACAGAGGTTGAGAGTGAAATGCTACAGACCAAATTCAGGCTTCAGAATTCTTTGCCATTTTTTTAAAAATAATAAAGTGGGACTAATAATATCTACCTTTTTTCCCCCAAAGACTTTATTTATTCACTTATTTTAGAGAGAGAGAAAGAGCGCATCTAGTGGGGGGAGGGGCAAAGGGAGAGGCAGAGAATCCCAAGCAGATTCTGTGCTCCACGCAGAGTCAAACACAGGACCTGATCCCATGACCCTGAAACCATGACCCTGAGCTGAAACCAAGAGTCAGACGCTCAACTGACTGAGCCACCCAGGCATCCCATTTTGCCATTTTTTTTAAAACCAAAAGATTTCATGTAAAAATCTTTCTGGTTTCTCTCAGAAAATATGGCAATACTGCATCATATACCCACCTGGCAACAGAGCGTTGGGAGTTGAATGGTGGCTGCTCCTTTAGATGAAAATAGGCTTTTCTCCAATTTGCCAGTTTTTGCCACCCTGTTTTGTATCCTCAACATTGAGGCAAAGTGTCATTTATCATTGCTCTTGGGTTTTGTTTGCCTTATAGTATTACGAGAAAATCGTACCACATCTCTATGGATAAATAATAGACGGGCAGATGCTATTTTGTATTTTAAGAAACATATGGGGCCTACTTTACTCTTTCATCATTCTGGACCCTGCAGGCATCTGAATTTGGCTCTCTGACAAAGTGGCTTAGCAGTAGGGTCTGTGTTCAAATCCTGATTCCATCGCTTGCTAGCTGTGTGGCCTTGGGCAAGTTGTGTAAGGATTCTCTGCCTAACCTTCCACCATGATAATATGTACCTCACAGAGTTTTTGTGAAGATTATGTGAGATAATCTATGTAGAGAATTTAGCAGAAAGATTGGAACATGGCAAGAATTAATAAATCTTAGCTATGTTATTATTATTATTATTATTCTATTTTCCCAAAATCTAATAGTGGGAATATCAGAATCATGAGGGACATGATTTGGGGCAGATTCTTTTGGTGCCTATTTAGCCACACCTTTCTAGCTATTACTTTTGTCACTTACTGGCTATGGGCCTAGTCAAGTTGTTTAACCTCACTATACCTCCATTTTATAATCTGTAAAATGTTAACAAGAACAGTATAATAATGGTATCCACATCTTTGGTTATGATTTTATCATTTGAGATAACCATGTGCTGTGTATCACAGGTGTCTGCCACATAAGAAGTATGCAGCAAATGGTAGCCATTATAGTCATCAGCTGCCCTGGCAACATTTTGCCTCTGTTGCCCAGGGAACGTCGCCCAATAGTTGTGAGGACGCAGGGAACCTGGTGATCCACCTGCATGTGATATGCGGTACCCACACATCTATATGGGGTTTTCAAAAATTGAAATATAATTTGCAAACCATAAAATTCACTCTCTTAAAATGTATAATCCAGATTGCACCAAGTTGTATAATCATCACAACTAATTCCAGAATGTTTTCATCAACCCCCATACCCATTAGCTGTCATCCCTCAAGCCTACCCCCCAGCCCTTGGCAACCACTAATCCACTTTCTGTTTCCATGGATTTGCTGGTGTTTGTCTTCAGGACTCTGACTTGTGCCCTAATTTTCAAGAGCTCTTTGATAGTCAGGCTTGTGAGGATGTCCTCAGAGCAGAGGATGCCCTCAGAAGGTCAGGGGGACCTTCCAGCTGGCTCCATGGTGCTGATAAGTGGAGGGGTGATAAGCAAAGCATAGGGCTGGTTCCAACACCCCACAAATCAGGCTCCCCCAGGGAACCTGTTAACATTCCTGTGCCTCCCCTGGACCCACTGAACCAGACTGTTGTCCAGGAAGGGGAAATTACTACTCAGGTACTACCCAAATACTGCTTTAGAGTTTGAAGAACATGATCATCGTGTCTAGAGCAAAGACAATGTGTTGTGCTCATGAAAATTTACTTGGGCTGGGCTGTGCACTGGGACTACCTTTCAGTCAGTCCCTGTGTGACACTGGGTGAGCCACTCACCTTTTAGTTTGCTTGTCAAGTGAGGGATTTGGAGCAGGGCAGATACCTGGATTGCAGACATGATCACTGGTATCTGTAGGAGGCTTCTCTATAGGCTTAGACATCAGTTCTAAAGAATCCTCTTCATGTGCTCTGAGTACAGAACTACTTTCTCAGTCTGGGTTTAGCAGCTGTTCAGATCATTTGTGACATGGAGGGAAAGTTGCTGAAGCCCACCGTTTGGAGTTTTGATGGCTGGTGTGGAATCGTGTTGAGATTAAATGAGAAGTATAGGACGCCCCTCCTATTTCCTTGCTCACTTTCCCTTCTTCTTCTTCTTCCCATATTCCAGTAATTAAGATTACAAGTAATTTTAAATTGCAAATAGCCCATGGGAATGCTAAAGCCACCAGGTGTTAAAACTCTAGTATGAAATATTCAGATCTAATAATTGGAAGACCTTAGGTTTAAGCTAGTCTCTGTCATATGAAAGGCATTTGAGTGGGTAGATAATGGCACATGCACACTGGGTTCCTGGAGCCTGAGGAAGGGGACAGAGTGGTACAGCAAAGGAGAGGATGTAGTGGCATTCTAATGCATCTCCTGTGATGCTTTTAGTGGAGATGCCCTAAACTAGTGATGCTTCATCTAGACTGTCTTTGTGTGAGGTTCTTATCATTCTGTCTTATTTTCTTAACGACTGTGAGAATCAGTCATTTTGGATGCCAGGAACCGAGTAAGGCTTGGGTGACTGTGCTTCTAATTTTTCATAGGGTCTTAAATCATTTGTCCCCAAATATTATTATTTATTCATCTCTCTCTTAGGTCACAGAATCACAACTCCATTCAGGTCAGCTCCGTGAAATGCTGTGAAGAAACAGCAGCTGTTTTTGGATTCTGTGGGCTCTCTTTCCTTTTTCCCTAGTATGTCCCTCCTAAGCCCACTCATTCTACATTCTTTCTGCAGGCAGATTCACTTGTATTTAATGGCAATTACAGTTTTTCCTCTTTCTTTGATAAAGCAAAATAAATGAAGAAACAGAGAATCCTTAGGCATACTTTGTATGTCCCTGTAGTCTCTGCCCCATTGTTTGGAAAACCACAGACTTCATCTAGATGCCAATGTATCCGTCATCAGGGTTTGCTTAAGTGGTGTATTTACCAAGATCTTCACTTGAGCAGTGGCTTAACTTTTTAATCTTTGATTTATAATTTTACAGTTGCTGAGACAGAAGGAAAATGCACTTCTTTAGAGGAGCATGACCTTTTCCTACATTGCTTCCCATCACTGCCACTGAATTTCCTGAATCCTGGCCCCAGACACCATCGTCAAGAAGACCTTCCAGATGGGCTACCTATCCCCTGAGAGAGGAGGAACATCAACTGCAGTTTCTAACTAGACTGCCTTCTTCATTTCAAGTAATGGCTGCCATCAGGATCAGATTAAAGACAGACCAGCTGGACAACTGCTTGCAGGACTAACCTAGAAGGGCACCAAAATAACCATAGAGTGCTAAAACATCTACGGAAATATAAAGAGAAGAGCATAATACTAGCACTTATTTTAGGGAGAATTCTGTATGGAATTGGAAGGAATGGTTTGATAAATTCCTTAGGGGTAGAAAGTAAGGCGTAATCAAATGTAGAGGAGCATGGAGATGTTTTACTACAGGGCTGCTATTTGTCCTACCGAGATACATAATTTGGGTGCCCCGTCTGGATTGTTTGTGACCATGGAGGGTAGGCAGACTACCCCACTGATCCTCCTGCTTGGTTCTTCCCCACACAGAACTCAGCCTGTCCTTGAATAAAGATCTGGCACGTAGTGGTTTGAAGGAAACACCAATTTATTAGCCTACATTTCTCCGCACCCTAGGGCTTGAAAATGAAAACATAGTCATAGACTATCTTCCAGTTCTAGGATGTTAGTCCTTAGTATGTCTTCATTCACTTGAGGGTAAAGATTAACTAACACAGTAGATCAAGTCAAATAGAGCTTGAACTCCCTGCCTATGGGAGGGGTGATCAGACTGTATTGAGTTAATTTGATCAATGGAGACACTAGGTAGAGTTGAGATCTTTAAAAATATTTGGCTGAAGGGCAATATTACTGATTATTTGTAGATAAGGATGTCAAGGAACATTCTTAGAATCATGAAATATGGAACTGGTGGTCATATTAAAAAATTCAACAAATAGTTAAGTACCTACTGGACACTGGAGACTTAGGTGTAAGATAGACATGGTTCCAGGGCACCTGGGTGGCTCAGTCAGTTGAGCATCTGACTCTTGATTTTGGCTCATGTCATGATCTCAGGGTTGTGAGATCAAGCCCTGCATCAGGCTCTGCACTGAGCATGGAGCCTGCTTGGGATTCTCTTTCTCCCTTTCCCTCTGCCCCCCACTGAGCTCGCTCGCTTGCTCGCTCACTCTAAATAAATAAATGAATAAATAAATAAGATAAACATGTTTCCTACATCGTGGAGCTTACATTCTAGCTTTCTCTTGGATGTGAAGAGCAGTGGCCACAGCAAACAAATGGACACAAAAATATTCTCGAGTCCAAGATTCTAATTAGTATAGCAATTCTTATGGCCTTAATCAAGCCTGGTGAACATGCATTTATAAGACTTATAAATCTGCATTCTATAACTGCTCTGTGAACCTGCCTAGACTATTTCCCTAGCAAGCTGTATAAAATCCCATGGTGCCAGAGGAAGGGATTAGGTTTAGTTAGGGCTTCTGGGGGAGAGAGATACCAAGTGACATGGGTCAGGAAATATGAAGGGATAGAATTCGGGAAGCAGCTATTGCTTCTGTTTTATGTGGGGAAATTGCAGGCTGAAAAATGCTAGGCTGGGAACTCTGAGACCCAGATCTCTATTCTAATGCTAATGAGCTATGTGACTGTGGGCAAGTCATATCACATTCCACTTGGAGGCCTCCTAGGTGATCCAAGATCCCTTCCAGCTCTAAAAATGCTAACATCAGGCCCCAGTCTACTGGACAACTGGCCAGTTTCTAATTCAACTTTTCTTAAGCTGTTAGGTCAGGTAAATCTGCCATAATCACTTGACTGGTTTTTTTTTTTTTGTTTTTTGTGTTTTTTTTGGAGGAGTATTTCTCAACCTTATAGGATACAATGAATCTGCTTCTCCCCTTAGGAGTTGAGCAGATTCTAGAAAAATTCCCCGTAGAGCTCACAGAGGCTCTAGCCTCCTGTACCCTTTCTCCCATCTGTGCCTTTCTCCCTCTCCTTTCCCTGATCACACTTCCACCAAGCATATACCATGTGAAACGTACCAGGTGTGTGCTAGGTTTGGAGATACAAGTTAACCTGACAGTTTCCCACAGTCCAGAAGCTTTCACAGGAGAGGGTACAAAACCCTCCTTCCTTTCATCTACTAGCTTTTCTTTTGGTGAGAATCAGCCATGTCCCAGGGGAGTGTGCTGTCGGTCCTACCAGGGCAACCAGTTATAGGCAGAGGTCCCATTCTGCCCAAGCAATTTTGAGGTGCCTTAATATCCACATCTAGGTATTCACTTAGGCCCAGGGTTACCATAAAAAGATCTATGTCCAGATATAAGGAAGAGACAATCATTTACTTCTTGGGATAAATCTGTAGAGGGACAGTCCTCCATACAGTGATAGCCACTGTCTACCCTATCTCCTGCAACCAACTCTGCCCAGGTGGGGAGAATCTAGGTGACTACTTACTAAACTTTAAAAAAACTTCTTTCAAGGGCGCCTGGGTGGCTCAGATGGTTAAGCGTCTGCCTTCGGCTCAGGTCATGATCCCGGGGTCCTGGGATCGAGTCCCGCATCGGGCTCTCTGCTCCTTGGGAGCCTGCTTCTCCCTCTGCCTCTCTCTCTCTCTCTCTCTCTGTCTCTCATGAATAAATAAATAAAATCTTTAAAAAAAAAACTTCTTTCAATAAATAGACATCTTTCATGCATACTGTGCTTCATATATTCATTATGGCGGGTGGCCTCCTTAAATACATATATTTTATATTTCTCAATATCAGATGGCTGATAGGACTTAGAAGAGAAATAAAGGTCTTGGTAACTCACATAAGTGGAAAGTTGACCCTGCAATAATTGACAGCATATTCAAATATTTCAGTGAGTGTTACTCCCATTAAGCAGAAGTGGTATCAGTAAATTTTCATGACTCTAAACATTCTAATGAGAAGGTCACATTCTTTTTTTTTTTTCCTTATGTGTTAAAGGAGCTGTAGCAGAAAAGAAAATAGTCTGTGGACCATCTCAGATTTCCAAATATGTGGATACTGGTCCTCATGAAGGACAAAAACTACAGATGATGGGCTGGTAGTTCCAACTCCCATTTGCATAACCTGAGGTTTTGTAGCTCCAGCCATTGACTCAAAGCCAATTTACATTTGTTTTCTTTATCCCTTTGGAGAGAAAATAAAAATCTTATTTTTCCAAGCAATTAAAACTCTTCTGCTTCAGCTAGGATGAAAGAATTAGGAGTTCTGTCTCCTTGTATATAATTGCATGTTTTATCTTTGTTGTTTAATGATTGACAGAAAACTGATAAACTGAGACATCTCTGAATCAGGGTTGAATGTACTCTCTTGGTGGCTCCATTGTTAATTTGTTTGACTATTTTCCAGCATTTCTTACTCTGTAATGGAAAGGTTTATTAAATATGAGGGGTGCAAAGCTTTCTGAATACTAATGAACTTATTTGCCAAAACTTAAATGTTCCTTCTTATGAGTGAATGCCTGTCTCACTTAACAGGATCTAAATTGAATAATGAAGAAAATTAGACTATACTGTACCCTCTAGAGACATTATGTATGAACTGTAATAGAATAGTGAGGGGGGAAGAGGGTCATATTTTAGAAAAAAAGAGTAGATGATTTGGATCATATAAGAAAGGATTAACTCAGAGAAATCCACTAGTAATTTAATGAGCAGGATTTCCCACTGCACAAGTGATCTATCCTTTGGCTAGCTTCGAATGACAGTAAAGTCATAATCATATGGCAATGCATGCTAGGTTTCAATGGTTACAATTTACTAACCTCATCCCAGTGTAAGGCATCACATAACATACTTGTGATGGAATAGGAAAATCAATAAGCCTGAAAAATGAACACAGATCTCCAGAGGAGTAAAATAGGGAGATAGAGTTTGAGAAACTGCCCCAATCCTTCCCTTTAGCATGATGCAATGAGGCTGTCCCTTGATTAATATGTTTACTTCCATTCCCTTGGTGTTACTACTAATAAAGTTGATGATCAGGATACCCTTCTCTTGCCAGCATTTGAAGGGCATCGTGGGAGCAAGATGGCTGCCTTCTAGGCCAGGGATACAGGCTGGGAGAACTTCAGCAGCCACACAAATTGTTAAATATGGTCAGAGACTGACTGCATGGAGTAAATTAAAGTGATAGAGAATGTGAAGATGAGACTGTGCAAAGGTGGGAATTCATTCCTGTCAGACACTTGAATAGGAAGGTATCCATTGGAAAAGGAGGAGGTAAGGAAGGCCACTGAAGTAGAGAAAATAAAGAGAAGAATGTTTCCATAGTTTGTTAAAATTAATTATCCGAGATTTCAGGAGGAAGAAAGGAAGATCAAGAAAAAGAGAAGTCCCTGAAGCCTGTGAAGTTTCAAAAATAAAACAAATAAAATTTTTTTAAACTAAAATCATACTCTTCTAGGAAAAGAGGCTGAGCATTAACAGAAAGTTTGATGACAGAAGGGTTTGTAGTTAGGGATTTACTTTCAATCTCTAAGAGAAGTGTTATGTGACAGAGATTCAAAAGAAAACGTGTTTTTTTGGCCATCATTCGGGGCTTCAGTTGCAAAGGGAAAAAAGAATGGTCAACGCATCTCAGATAAATACCAACCAACTGTGCAATATTTCATTTGAGATTTGTATTATCCCCAGTTAAGTTTAAAAAAAAAAAAAGGAGAGAGACCTAGTGTATTTGATTGCCTCTGTGGGAAGACTTGAGAATTAAAAACTCAGATTTCTCCCTTGGAGTGAAAATTTGCTGTTAAAAATTAAGTAAATAGAGAGTCTGGGGACATTGAGATTCATCTCCATCATTTCAAATCATGATCTGCTCCTTCGGAAAAAAAGAAGTTGGAACTCAGAAAGTAGGGAGGAGAGGGGAAAGAGATGACTGATGGATGGGTGAGCAAGAAGGAGAAATGAATACTGCAAACCCGGTAAGACTGCAAACAATGAATCATGGAACACTACATCAAGAACTAATGATGTAATGTATGGTGATTAATATAACGTAATAAAAAAAAAGACTACACAGTTTGTGGGAAAATGAAATGAACAACAGAGTTTGAAGGATAAGCAGATAATGAGGAATATGAGATAATAAGACATTGAAAGGTTTTGTTATTTATTTTAGAGAGAGAGCTCAAGCAGGGGGAGGGGCAGAGGGAAAGGGAGAGAGAATCCCAAGCAAATCCCAAGCAGACTCCCTGCTGAGTGCAGAGCCAGAGCAGGTGGTGCTCCATGCTGGGCTCCATGCAGCGCTCCATGCCGGGATTGATCCCACAACCCCAAGATCATGAAGTGAATCAAAATCAAGAGTTGGAAGCTTAACTGACACCCAGGTGCCCCAAGAGATAACAAGACATTTAAACATTAGGAAATTACTAGGGAAAGTGAGAATGAATGAGGAATTAATGTGGGAAGGTGAGGAAGGGAGGAAATAATTGGAATGGGAAACAAAACGTGACTAATGGCTGTAAAGGGCAAGTTTGGACTCTTAATGGCATGTTCCCTAATCTTTGGAGAGCATACATAATCTAGAAATAAAGGAGGAAAAGATGGAAAGTTAACATGAAATTGTGAGGACAATAAAGGAAGCAATGTGCATCATCAGTCCTCAAGAACAAAAGCATTTCTGGAGAATTGTATTAGTCTATGTTCTCCATTCTTTTATGAGCAGAATCATCTTCATCTACCTGTTACAAAAGGTTGAATTATAAAATGAGTGCTATTAAAGGAAATAAAAGCTAAGCATTATTAGAAGTTGAAAAAAAGACTGCATGTAGAACAACTGAAGTGGGGACTAAGCAAGCAAAAAAATTTGAAATTCAGCCACTTAGTGAAAGAACTGGAGATAACCGTTTCAAATAGAAAGTGGGCAGTGACGAGGGAGGAAGTTTTAACTGTTGTAAATATTTTAGAATATATTCTTCCACAACATTTTTTTTCTCATAGAAATGAGTGAGATTAAGTTAAAAGCTTCTGGGTATTGCTTTAAACACTTTGGAGGAAAGAATTTATAGCAATTCAAGTATTCCCAATAGTAGAAATAACATTAATTTTTCAAGACGACTAATATCTGGAGCAGATCTAAATGCCTGTGATTATCCTTTTGCTTTCTTGTGTTTGTGCAGGGGATTCCTTTCAGCCAGACAGTACCAGACCCCCTTCGGAGGGAAGCTGATAAAGTAATTTAGGTGGAAAGGCCTAATGAGATAATGATGCTAAGGCCAGTTAACACCTAATAAGAACATAACCACGAGGGATGATATTGTTGCTTATTAATTATAATGATGATGTGGAGGAAAGAGACAAGGTGGCACTCATTTAGCAGAGAGCACTCAGGAGTAAAGCTATTTTCCCAAAGGGCAAGATGCAGTCAGCTAGAGTTAGAAGTAGGGCAACATTTAGCAGAGATGGAAATTTATGGCCGTTGGGTTATGCGGTGACCGCAGAACTGGAGGCCAAGCAGGAGGTAACAGACGCCTTCCTGAGGTGGCCCCGGGCTGCAGTGGACATTGCTGTGGTTGAAGGCCAGGCCAGGCATGGAGGCAGAGACTCCAGGCTGATTTTTGGGGGCAGTCTGCTTGCCTTAGATTCCACAGTGGCCATTCGTGGGCAGACGGGCAGGTGTCCAGAACTGGACTGGGCGGCCTTTCCCTTTTCACTCCACTCAGTCCTGTGAATCAGACCCATGGTGCAACTCTTCAATCAGTGCTGGAGCCCTGCCCTATTAGGGGAGTCCAGAAGATCCTCTGGTCCTGTTTGTAGAGGCACAGATCTAACCGTCACCTGCTAATTTGAGTTTAAGGTTGCTTGGTGTTCATCTGCCTCCACTCGGCTTCCTAAATTCTCTGTGGGTCTGGGCACCTGCGTGTTCACCCAGGGCAGAGGAATTGTAAGATCAGTTCATTGCAGATATACCGTCTGTATTAATCACATGGCAGGGGTCGAGAATGTGAGGAACAAAGAGCCTTGTGAAAAAACATGGAGCTTTTGGAAATCTTGTGAGTCCTTAAGGGAGGCGTAGAAACTTGAAATCCAGGACCAGGCTGGGGGAGCAGATTTGCGGCCCAGGAAAGACCTTGAAACTCCCCTTCTTACTCATCATCTTTCCCCTCACCATGGGGGTCTTGATCTGGATCCTACACCCTACGCCATCACTCACTTCTCTCTGGGTCTGGGGATACCACATTTGCAATGATGGGGGTGGTTTTCCACAGTTTTCTGTGCTACTAATTTTATTAGCTGGACGAGGGCCATTTTACAGGACTTTTCTTGTTCTAGGTGATGATGTCACTGACTCTGCCGTAGAAAGGAAATAACATTCTCATCATTAATTTTTAAAGCAAGTATATTTTAGGGCGCCTGGGTGGCTCAGTTGGTTAAGCGACTGCCTTCGGCTCAGGTCATGATCCTGGACTCCCTGGATGGAATCCCGCATAGGGCTCCCTGCTCGGCAGGGAGTCTGCTTCTCCCTCTGACCCTCCCCCCTCTCATGTGCTCTCTCTCTCATTCTCTCTCTCTCAAATAAATAAATAAAATCTTTAAATAAAAATAAAGCAAGTATATTTTATTTTTATTAAATGTGTGGTTTGAGAGTGGCAAGAAGTGAAAAGCACTGGACTGGAAGACAGAAGGTGTACCTCTAGTCCTGACCCTTATCCATATCAGCCCTGTGACCCTGGGTAAATCTCTTGCTTTTGTGAGCCTCAGCTTCCCTGTACATAAAAGGTAGGGTTGGTAAGGGTAATCTTTATGGTTTTATAGCCATTTTCAGCCTTCAAATTCTATCCTTATGCATATATGTTTGTAAGAATCCTGTATCTATTAAATCTTTATGACAGAAGCAATTGGTAAACTCATAGGATGATAAATATTGCCTTAAATCCATGGTTCCGTGTGAACAATAAAAGTTGAGGTTACCAATGAACCAACGGCAGAACTGTTTATTGAGCACTAACTATGTGGCAGCCACATGCCAACCTTGAAGGCAGGTGCTTTACAGAAACAAAGGTTTCAAAAAGTGAAATAGGGTCATTCAAGATCATATAGTTAATAAGGGGGTGGAGCCAACATTCCAACCCAGGTCTCCCTGAAACAGAAACCTTTGACCTTAATCACCACTGTGTGTATCCCCCTCAGTTTAGAACACAATACTTACTTCCCATACCTGACAGCACTGAAGCTTTCTTCAGTCACAGTTGTTCTTAACTGGGGATGGAAGGAAGAGCGAGGTAGGGAGCCGTCTGAAAAATGTCCCCAGTTGATTCTGATACACACATCTTTCTGCCTCTATATCCACTTTGAGACCTCACCTAGGCAGAGTCATATCAACATAATTACATAAACAGTACCTTCCTGGAAAACTTTCTGCCACATGCAGTTTTTTTTTTTTTTTAAGATTTTATTTCTTTATTTGACAGAGACATAGTGAGAGAGGGAACACAAGAAGGGGGAGTGGGAGAGGGAGAAGCAGGCTTCTCGTCAAGCAGGGAGCCCGATGCGGGGCTGGATCCCAGGACCCTGGGATCAGGACCTGAGCCGAAGGCAGACGCTTAACGACTGAGCAACGCAGGCGCCCCTGCCACTTGCAGTTCTAATTTCTGTTTCTCTTGACGTGGCTTTGAGGTAAGCAAGGGAATCAGACAAAATTATTTCTCCTGTCTTCCAAATGGGGAATTGAGGGGCACCTGGGTGGCTCAGTCGTTAAGCGTCTGCCTTCGGCTCAGGTCATGATCCCAGGGTCCTGGGATCGAGCCCCGCATCAGGCTCCCTGCTCAGCGGGGAGTCTACTTCTGGGATCGAGCCCCGCATTGGGCTCCCTGCTCAGTGGGAAGAATGCTTGTCACTCACCCACTCCCCCTGCTTGTGTTCCCTTTCTCGCTGTGTCTCTCTGTGTCAAATAAATAAATAAAATCTAAAATAAATAAATAAATAAAAATCTGGAAACCAAATGGGAACTTGAAACAAAGAGAATTGATTAATGCAACTTCATGTACCCACTGGTCACAGAATTGACATGAGGACTCACACCTTAAGACTCCAGCCACCACAAGATGTTGTCTTTTAGCCAATTTAATTAATAATGTATTTTATATAAAGGAAATATGTCATTTTGTTCCCCCCTGGAGTTTCCTAGTAGATGTATCATTTTGGTGACATTGTCTTATTTGGAATATCTGTAAAACCAGCAAGCATCTCTGAATAGTACCAGCTGCAACAGCCATTGACAAATACCAAATGGAGGAGAAGGGTTTCTTAACCAGGCATTTCTATGAACAAAAAAATGACTTTCTAAAGTTTACTGACTGGTCCCAGAAAAGTGCATCATTAAGGTCATTAAGAGTGTTTAGGTACCCAAAACAGAGATGGGCTCTTCATTGTTCATATTCTTTGAAAGTAATACAAAGAATTCATTTTTTTTAATAAATAAGAATTGCTGGCATCTAGAATTTCAAATTGCTTTTCAATAATTTATTTTAATGCCACACAGAAAGGCCCTAGGTTTAGTCTTAATTCATGATTCTTTACAATTTAAAATGCATTTGGTCTTCTTTCTTTGTTTTGGTTTCTTCTCTTTCCTTTTGCTAAATAAATTCCAAATTCTTGCTCCATCTGGTTGCATTTAGCTACTTGTGAAAAATTAGAAATACACAGCTATAGGATTTGATTCGATAAAAATACAATAGAATATAATATTGCCATTTAGAAGAATCAGGCAGCCCTATATGGAATGATCTCCAAGATATATAGTTAAAATTTAAAAAGCAAGATATAGAACAGCATGTATGGTAAGGTTCCATTTATATAAATATAAAGGTATCTGTTTATATACATTCCCTAGCTGTAGAACGACATTTAAGGAACCGGTAATAGTGGTTGCCTCTGGGGAGAAAGTGACTGCTGGGAGATTGAAGGGAGATTCTATATATATGCTGTTGTCCCTTTTAAGTGTATCATGTTCATGTACTACCTATTCATTTTTTTTTTTATAAAGAAGGAAGTAGAGCTATTTTTACTGAGATGGAAAAATACAAAGGACATATTGTTAGGTATAAAAAGCAAGCTGCAGAATAATATGAATAGTATATGATTTTATTTTTGTAAAGTAATTGTACATACATATATGTGTGTACATATACACACATACACATCTGTAAGGATATGCACCAAATTGTTAACAGTGGTTCCCCCTAGGGAGTACAATATGAGAACATAGTGTGTATGTGTGTGTGTGTGTTTGAGCTTTTATTTTATATCCTTTTTTTATATTTTTTTATATTGTCTGATTTTTTTTTTATGAAAAGCACATACTAATTCACAATAAATAACTCCTAAAACCCAAACCCAACCAAAGGATTACACTTGACTTCTACATACCTATAAACAAAATTTCCCAGATCAGCTTTTCTGGTCAGCCATGTTTTGTTTTTTATATCTCACGTATTCACTTCACATCTCCTTAACCTCTTTTCCGAAGCTTTCTGAACTTTCTGTTCCTTTGTCTTTGCTCTCCTACATCCCCCTTTATCGATAGGGCCCAGCCAAGGTCATGACCAAGAAATCATAGTAATCCTACTGGTAGTTCCTCTCTCAACTTCTTTCCCTTTAATCAATCCAGAATTATGCAACTAAAATCCTCATTCCTACTTTAGAGACTTCAACCAGGGTTAAATCTGTCTACCTCTTTCAATACAATTTCTATGCTTTGTGGATCATTCCTATCAGCATAATTCCAATCTGGTTTAAGTTTTAGTGGTAAAAACTCCATTCAACCTCTCTGAACTCCACACCCCTCCAAATACCATCCCACTTCTCTGAACTTTACAGCAATTTTCCTCAAGAAAGCTGGCCTTACTTTTGTAAAGACACTTCCTCTCCCCTCCCCCACTCATTTTTAAAAAACTTATTTGTTTGCGGGGCACCTGGGTGGCTCAGTTGTTACACATCTGCCTTCGGCTCAGGTCATGATCCCAGGGTCCTGGGATCGAGCCCCACATTGGGCTCCCTGCTCAGTGAGGAGCCTGCTTCTCCCTCTCCCACCGCCCCCCAATGCTTGTGTTCCCTCTCTTGCTGTCTCTCTCTGTCAAATAAATAAATAAAATCTTTTAAAAAAACCAAACCTATTTGTTTGAGAGAGAGAGTGAGCATGAGCTGGGGGGGAGGAGCAGAGGGAGAGGGAGAAGCAGACTCCCTTCTAAGCGGGGAGCCTGACATGGCGCTTGATCCCAGGACCCTGAGATCATGACCTGAGCTGAAGGCAGATGCAACCAACTGAGCCACCCAGGCACCCCATCTCCCATTCATTTTGAAAACCACTCCTCTTTCAGCCCTACCACTCTCTGCCTTGTCAAGGTGACTTAGGGTATTTACTTGCCAAATCCAGTGGTAATTTTCCATCTCCATGTCCGATACCTCTTAACTCACTGGTTGCAGCTGATCTCTTTCTCTGTCTTGAAACACTTTCTCTCTTGGCCTTCTGGGCACCTCTCTCTTGGATCTTCTTCGACCTCAACCTGCTTCTTCTTAGTTTCTTCTTTATCCTCTTCATCTTGAAATATCAGTACTGTTCAATGCTCAGTTCTGAGCCACCTGGCTTCTCTATTTCAATTCCTTCCCCTGGCAATCTCATCTAGCCCCTTGACTTTGAATCCCATTTCCATACTGATATCTTCCAAGTTTTATGTCCAAACCCTAACCTAGCCCTAAATTACAAACCCCTTGTCTTCTTGACACCTCTATTTAGCCTTTTATCAGGCATCTCAAATTTAGCATGTATGAAACAGATAGACCTAACGTCCCCCACCATCCTTTCCGTATCAGTAAATGGCAACTCAATTGAAACTCTACTTTCAAGATAAGTCCTGAATCTGATTACTTTCACTACTGCCACCATTAAAGCCCTGGTCCAAGCTTCAGTATCACTCACTTGTATTAGCTCAGTAATGTTTTGGATGATTATGTGTCAATGTAGGTTCATCAGTTGTAACAAATGTACCACTCTGGTGAGGGATGTTGATAATGGGTGAGGCTGTGCATGTGCAGTGTGGGCAGAGGGTATATGAAAAATCTCTGTAACTTCCCCTCAACTTTTCTGAGAACCTAAAGCTTCTCTAAAAAAAAGAATAAAAAACATTTTAAAAACCTTAAAAAATATATAAATGAGATCAGGTCACTGCTCTACTCAAAACCCTACAATGGCTCTCATCTCACTCTCAGTGAAATCCCAAATCCTTACTATGGACTTCGAAATCAATAATGTTCTCTGTACTCACACTACATCTCTGGTCTCATCCTCTATCACTGCCCCTTCACTGTTCTCATGCTACATTGAACTCCTTCCTGGTTTTTGAACATATCAAGAATGCTCCTACCTCAGGGACTTTGCATTTGCTGTATGTAGTGTCTGTCTGGAATGCTCTTTTCTCTGATATCCACATGGCTCAGTTCTTTCCCTTCAATCTGTCCAAATGTCACCTTATCAGAGCACCTTCCTTGAACCCTTTAGAATAGCACTTTTCTCACTTACTCTGTCCCTTTACTCTGCTCTATTTTTCTTCTGAACAATTACCATCATCTGAAGCATTATATATCTATCTGACCATTATTTTTTTTATAAATTTTTTTTAAAGATTTTATTTATTTATTTGACAGAGAGAGACAGCGAGAGAGGGAACACAAGCAGGGGGAGTAGGAGAGGGAGAAGTAGGCTCCCCTGCGGAGCAGGGAGCCCGATGTGGGGCTTGATCCCAGGACCCTGGGATCATGACCTGAGCCGAAGGCAGACGCTTAATGACTGAGCCACCCAGGCGCCCCTATCTATCTGACCATTATTTTCTTAATATATATAATAAGCAGTGGGGATTTAAGCTCCATGAGAACAGGAACTTTGTCTTGTTAACCACAACATCCTCAACATTTAGAAGAATTTTTGTTATGGAGAAGAATGTTAAAAAAATATTCACTGAAAAGAATGCCAAAAGGTTCACTATATGTCCTCTAGCACATTCAAATTACATGGAATGTGTCTTAAGACATTTATTTCCCCATCTCAACTTTCATTTCTTTTTCTTTTTAAAAATTTGTTTTAACTTTTTATTTTGAAATATAGACTCAAGTATTTGCAAATATAGTACACAGAAATTCCATATACTCTTTATCCAGCCTCCCCCAAAGATTACATTTTACCTAACTATCTTTAAAAAAAAAATATTTCCTTTGTTTCCTTTACTCAAGTTTCTCCTGCTTTCTTCCATAAATCCTTCTAAACAGGCCTTCAGAACTCTTCTGTTCCTTATTTCATAGTCAAGCCATTGATAAACTTCAACATCACCATCAAATTCCTTCTCAAAGATGACCATCTTACTCAAGGGAGAGATAAAATACTTCAATTAAATGGGGAAAATGTTTTATCTTATTTTTTAAAGATTAATTACTTATTTATTTGAGAGAGAGAGCGTGTGCTCGACAGCATGCACAAGCAGGGGGAAGGGGCAAAGGGAGAGGGAGAAGCAGACTCCCTGCTGAAGAGGGAGCCTGATCCCAAGACCCAGAGATCATTACCTGTGCCGAAGGCAGATGCTTACCTGACTGAGCCACCCAGGCACTCCTGTTTTATCTTATTTTTAATACTAATAATCCAGAAGAGAAAAGCCTTTTCATCTCTTAAGTTTGCAGGTCCTATGGAAAGATGCTGTCTCTCCTGTAAGTTCTGAATAGCAACTTGTTTGCTGTGATTTCTAAAGATAGGTGAAATGATAATTTATTGACTCTAGTGTGTACTCATTTATCTCTTGTATGCAACTGTTTAGGAAGAGTTGAATAAAAACAAATATGTGATTTCCTATATATGTTTATATTTTTTAAAGAAATTATTCTGCAGAGAACCTATCATTCATTTATCCAACAAATATTTACTGTGTACCTACTACCATGCCAACAATGGTATTTTATCTCCCAAGATGATCTGGGAGGAACGTCACCCTTTAAGACACTAAAAGTACTAAAAGACAGATTGAAAACTCCTCCTGTCTTCCAGGTAAGTAGGTTACTCTCTATGGAATGGGCATTCATGTTCAGGAGACAAGGGCATTCAATGTTTATAGCAGCAATGTCCACACTGGCCAAACTGTGGAAAGAGCCCCCACACACAATGTAATATTACTCAGCCATCAGAAAGGATGAATAATTACAATTTACATCGACGTGGCTGGAACTGGAGGGTATTATGATGAGTGAAATAAGTCAATCAGAGAAAGAAGATTATCATATGGTTTCACTCACATGTGGAATATAAGAAACAGTACAGAGGATCATAGGGGAAGGGAGGGAAAACTGAATGGGAAGAAATCAGAGAGGGAGACAAACCATGAGAGACTCTTGACTCCAGGAAAGAAACTGAGGGTTGCGGAAAGGGAGGTGGGTGGGGGGATGGGGTAACTGGGTGATGGGCATTAAGGAGGGCACGTGATGTGATGAGCACTGGGTGTTATATACAACTGAATTATTGAACTTTACATTTGAAACTAAGATGTACTATATGTTGGCTAATTGAATTTAAATTAAAAAAAGGAGACAAGGGCATTATTATGCTTTAATAACTGTTTTCCAGTGTTAAAAAATCCGTGTCCCTTTCAATATGTTTGAAATATATAAAATAACCTACGATTTGAGAAGATAAGATGCACTGATTTAGTGATCAGTAAAAAGAGGACCTAACTGGGACATCACTATCCTCTATCGTTAAACTGAGCATGTATTAAACGCCTTATAAAATGCCCTCTTCAAGTTAAGTATTAATTAGAAGCCTTCCTCACATCAGTGTTCTTCCATAATCAAATCTCCTTCCCAGTATTAGCAGGGTGATCATTCACCTCGTTTGCCTAAAATGTCCTAGTTCACACCTGTTGTTCCAGCATAATTGCTAACTGCACCTCCTTTCACTCTGTAAAGAATCTTGGTTTGGACGATAAATTACATAGTCAATCTAAGCATTAGGCTCTCTGGGATAAATGATCAAGGCGCCACTCCTATTTATTGGTATTACCTTGTCACAAGCTGTAAAAACAGTTTTCTTTTTGATGGTTTCTTCCTGAGTTGTCACAAAGACCTTCACATAAAATCACTCCCATTAAAGCAATTATTGAAACCCCCTTCAGTAATGACCACTTGTTTTAGTTTTCCTCCTCAGATTCCAAAGACCAAATGCAGACATCGCTTTTCTGGGTCAGCGTCATAATTGTTCAGAGGCATAGCTTCGCAGAGAGAAAATTCTGTCTATCTAATCCAGAAGAATCTTAAAGAGACATTTTTCCTTGGTAACATTATCTGGTAGAAAGAGTCTGTGAATGACTACTAATTTGAGCCCAGAGAATGGAAAGCCCGACATACTTAATTTCAATGGAACATATGTATTTCTGGACCAAGATACCAACCTAATATCTCTAGAGTGCTACTAGGGAATAAGAAATTGAAAGGTGAATTTGGGTGGTCTCCTTAGATATAATCTCTGTTAAAACTATTTAATCTCAGTGGTTCACAAGGAAAACCTTTCTTGAGTTGAGGAATAGGATGAAATTTCTGGGATTACATGTTTCTACAAGTATATTTTTGGCCAAATCTAGTAGCAGCACCTTCACTGATTCATTAATTTTGGAAAACTGATCACTTGTTTTTCTCATCAAAGGCTGTGTCCTCATAGCACCAAAGCACCCAATCAATTTGATGTTTAAAAAAGTCACTTTTTGGGGTGCCTGGGTGGCTCAGTTGGTTAAGCGTCTGCCTTCGGCTCAGGTCATGATCCGGGGTCCAGGGATGGAGTCCTGCATTGGGCTCCCTGCTTCTCCCTCCCCTCTGCCCCTCTCCCCTGCTCATGCTCTTTCTCTCACTTGCGCTCTCTCTCTCTCTCAAGTAAATAAATTTTTAAAAAGTCACGTTTACAAATGCGGGATTATGAAAACAACTAGTGAGGGAACTGAATTGTTTTCACCTAATTGTTTGGCTGTTTCTTAACCTATCTGTAAATGGTGGTGCTGCTTTTTGCCTCCTGATGATTGCTAGGAGAGTAAATGACATACTTAGTAAAACATTATGAACATTTGAGATAACAGACTGAATGACTTTATCATTCTTATTTGTAGTTTGCTTGAAAAATTAAGTTGAATGAGACAAAGTGGCTAAAATGTGTTTTTCTCTTTCTTTCCTTTTTTTCCTTCTCTACTTAAAATGAAAGTGTATCTTTAAAAAATATTATTACTGAGACAGTCAGCTTTATTGTATGACACTGATAGATCCTAAAATATCAACTACACTCCTGTTTTTTTTTTAAAAAATCCCATGCTTTTATCAAAATTAAGAATTCTATCAAATTTTATCAAAATTAAGGATCAGGAACACCGGGCTCCTAAATTCCTTCTTAAACCAAGGGACTGGATTGAAAGCTAAAGAAAAATTTTCCTGATAATTATTCCTTTTCCTGTTTCAGGCATCAACTCTACCTCCTTCACTCTACTTTATCTGTCCCTCTAGGAAACCCATTGCAAAACCCAGACAGCCTCCTTTCTTAGGAGTCAAAGATAGCTTCTTTCCCCATAGTTCCCTGGCCTGTTTGTGAAACATGGTCTTGGCAACTGCCCCAAGAATCCCACAGTCCTGAGTAAATGGGGAAGTTCCATGATTTGGAAGTAGTGTCATCAGGTGGTTGGAGGGGTTGGGGTGATAGACCAGGCTTCTGGTCTTCCAGACAATCAATTCCATTGGGATTATTTTAATAGGTCATATTATATATTATATACTAAAAATACCTGCAGTTCTCTTAAAGGATAAAGGACCTGCAAAAAGAAGGTAAAGAGTTGATATGATAGGAAAAAATATATTTTTATATATATATTTTTCTGAATAATAATGACTTATTCCTAATTATGGGACAGGAACTACCCAGAAAATATCATATCTTCTCTTAGCAAGGTTATGCTGAGGAGCCTGTGCACATCTCTGCAGTTCTCGAGATTTACCTGCTATCTTCCAGCCAACAGTATGACAAGAATTTACTGATGTGCTAAGATGAGAGCTTGGGTGTCAGAATTGGGAAATCTGAGACATGATCATTTGGTTGAAGAACTCTAAGTTCCCTGAACATTCTTGTTCCATGAGTGGTTCATATAAAAACCTTAGACATTCCCATAGCAACTCTAAGTTTCCCAAATGGGAAACTGGGGCAGGGGGGCAGTGCAAGAGTGGGGTATATGTTTGTGGCGGAAGGATGACATTTTTCACAATATATTTTGCTGGAAGGTCTACACTTCAGCAGGACCAGCTTTAGGAAATGCTGGTAAGTGGTTCTTTAGCAACATTTGCTTATTTTGGAACCACTCTTCCTCTCTACTTCCCCTGCTTACAGGTGTAATTTTGTAATCTGGTTACCCAAGGTCCCCTCACTGTGGCCCTCACCTGAGCTGACATGTTCTGAACCTTGTCCACTCCTCATGTTGACCCAACTTTCTATCAAATTCTATCTAGTGTCCCATTCCCCCTGGATATTTATTTTTGCTTTCCAAGGGAGCAGAAGGGTTATCTGGTAATCTAATTAGAATGAGAGTCGAAAGGGTAAAAGCGGTTTAATACACTGTCCCTTGTACAATGGAAGTAGAATGTTGGGGTTTATACTTCCATGGGAGAAGCAGTATTTTCACTTAAAGATATGAATTTTCAGTGGTAAAGTTTCAGGAACTACGTTTTAAATGAGTGGGAGTAGTATTTTGGGCACATGGACACACTAAAATTTTAGCACTCTTAAAATCATGCACAAACACCTACTCTGAGCTAAAGGAAGGCCTGGCCCTTGAGTTTGGGAGAATCAGATTACCTGTTTTGCGTAGCGAGATTTCATCACTGTTGAGGGAGGAGGTGCTGGTAGGGGGCGAGGCCGCCGGAGAACGTGCTTAACTGCTCCGTCAACAGGAAGACCAAGGTACATACCTTTCTGGGGGTTGGGGTGGGGGAAAGGTTGGCATGGAGAGAGGGTGCTTGGCACCCTTCCCACGGGCACATGCACCCTCACCCAGGCACTCCCGGCCTCACCCCGTGGTTTGCCTACAGGCTGATTCCTAAAAGATCAGGAAGACAAATGATTCAGAAGTGCCTGCAGCTGATTCCTACTTAGAATATGTAATCTCACAATCCGTGCCTGTTTTCTTTTAAATGTGTATATGCCTCTGATCAAATCTTCACTTCCCTCCCTAACTGTCCCTTTGAAAACAGCAGCACTGCTTTACTTCTGATTACATAAATGACTTAAGCCAAATAACTTTTAAAAAATGCCCACAGCAGTTTTTATTTGACACTGTTTACGTTTCATTTTTGCTATCCTAATCCAAGATTTTCTGAATATCTTCGTAGCTTAGCCAGGACACATTCGCTGAGTTATTGACTGGGCAGGGCTCTGATTTAAGCTCTTAGAAAAATTTCCCATGTGACTTGGAGTGATTTTCAGTGGGAATCAAGAGCACCATTGTTGGTTCCTAATAATTATGTGGTCTCTATATGTAAACGTATGTCTTTCACACGCATAAATGCATATAGGGCATAGGATTTCCAGTGCTGGCTCGAGTGCACACGTGCATGTGCACTCACACACAGGCACACGGGTCTCTGCTCTTCATTTACTACCTGTTCTCTCATTTGAAGTAGTGTCTCCACTGCCCCTATCTCTATTAAATAATAACAATTTCAGAAAGATGCTTGAGCAAATCAACCTCAAGTTATAACTGTTCAGTTTTAAAAAAGAATGGTATTGCAACTCAACACACACAGCTCAACAGGGATTTTTCTGGGAAAGTGGTGAGGTTAATACATTTTATTTTATTATTTATTTACAAAGATTTTATTTATTTATTTAGAGAGAGAAAGCGTGAGTGGGGGAAGGGGCAAAGGGAGATGGAGAGAGAGAATCCCTAGCAGACTACACGCCCAGCACAGTTTCAGTCGGGGCTTGATCTCACTATCCTGAGATCATGACCTGAGCTGAAATCAAGAGTCAGATGCTTAACTGACAGAATCACCCAGTCGCCCCTATTTATTTATTTATTTTAAAGATTTTATTTCTAAGTAAACTCTACACCCATCATGGGGCTTGAACTCACAACCGAAGATTAGGAGCTGCACGCTCTAGCCACTGAGCCAGCCAGGCGCCTCAAGGTAAATACATTTTAGAACTTAATAAACAGCTTCTGTTTTATTAGCAAAAGAGTAAATAGGGAGTTTTATCATGGTGATAAAGCATGAAGAAATGCTATTCAGAAGGGTTTTTTTTTTTTAAATGCAATGCAGATCTATGTGCGTGAGCCCATGCAATTCTTGCTCTTTCCTTCTATTAAAACCATAAATATTAACTCTGTCAAGAGACTATTACAGTGATGTGCAAAGCTGCAATGATACCAAATTCACGAAGTTCTCAATAAAACTAGGTGGGGGGGTGGGGAACATATATGAGAAATAAAATAGACTGAAACAATTTTAAATTAGGTTCAAGGCTACCCCCTTCTAGAGAGGAAGTTATTGGTTATCATCATTGTACCATATTTTAAAAATTCCCATATCGTGTAAGCCGCTAAATAATAATAGCAGATAACAATTTTTGAGTACTGACTCTGTTCCAAGAACCATGCTTAGCACTTTACTTGCTTTGTTCTCATTTGAGCCTCATACTTCTCTTGTGGATGAAACTATTGTTATGCCTATCTTAATAGATGTGTGTGCATTTTGGAGACATGTAGGTGTAACAGCCCATACGTAGAACATGTGAACTTGAAATTCCCCTGAAGAGATCTAAGTGACTTACATGGGAGCTATGTCAGGATATGTAGAGAGGGTAATTTTTTTTTTCTTCAAGTCACTCTTGATGTGTTCCATAGCATCATGATGTTTCCAAGCATGTGCACATGTGCAGCACACATTTCAGTTTTTGTCACCAGTTTTTTCCCCCTTTTCTATTCCCTTCATATTTATGATGGGCAAATCTTCTCACTTTGAAGTCTCTTGCTGTGGAATCTCTTTTCCAGTAAAATTTCATGGTAGTTCATATTTCTCAGGAAGTCACCTTTAGAACTTTCAGAGGGATATTAACTTTTTAAAACACAAACACACAAAAAGTCTTACGCTCACCATGAAAGAAATGTGATGTCTCCCAGTGTTATCTTCCCAGTGACTGCCCAGACCATGAAGGCTAATGTCATTGTAGCCAGGACCCCACCCTGTTCCTTTTCTTTCTTGTGGCTTGGGGTCTTCACAGCTTTTGCATCTCTTTGCCCGGCTGAGATCAGGCTCCCTGACACTGTACCTCTGTGTTGCTTGGAGAGGCAACCTAAAATATACAACCTCCAGACGGGAATGATTTAGCAAAATTAAAAACAGACAGGGGGCAGAGAAGGCGGGAGGTGTCAAATGTTCCTTCTACCCTACTATCAGTTTGATGTGGTGGCCTTGTTCTTACCTAGTCCCCCTCCATTCTGTCCACTGCCCACAGTTAAAATGCCTGAAATGTTAACACAATACACATGGGTAGAGATATGTATACCCTTCCTTCTGCCTCCTAACCCAACACATGGAGTTTTAATTGTGGCTTATTTCAACTTAATTTTGCTTCACCCTTAGGATGAGAGAGACTTCTTTCAATAAGTCTCAAGAGGTATTATAAAACATATAAGTACTTAAAAAATCTGCTTGGCCATCTCAAAAGAAAATCATTACTTTTGGTGGATACTGAGCATTTGCTTTAGGAGTGAGCCTCCCTCCTCTTTCCAAGCACAAACATGGTCATATTGATGAGCTCATATCAAAGTTACTGAATGTATAATGCACACTCTTATTCATTATTAATGCACATGAGTAAATAAAATCTCTGCTCTGATTAGAACAAATCTAATAGAAAACAGGCAAAAGAGGTATGGATAGAGAAGCAATATCATGTAACATATCCTTTCCTCAGTCCCTGCCTGGGGCAAGATATGGAATCTGGCAGCTCAGTAGTGCTGGGAGGTTTTATTACAAATGGAGAATTTCCCAGTTATCACAGATCTTAAAATCCCCATGGTTCAATGTGATCCATTAAGGCATCATTGGGCTCAAGGTAAAGACTCACATGGAGATGGGATGGCCATCTCTGAATGCAGAAATAGTTATTAAGAAGCCCATGAGAACTACCATTTTCTTCATAGCACTGCTCCACTGTTTTCAGGTCTTATATTCATTTTTGCTTCCTCCCTCCCTCCCTTTCTTCCTTCCTTCCTTTTTCGAGGCTCCACGCCCAATGTGGGGCTTGAACTCACATCCCTGAGATCAAGAATTGCATGCTCTACCACCCCATAGATTTCATATTCATTTTAAAATCCATACCAGGCAAAAGGCTGCCATGGGTTAGGCTGCATCTAATCTCTAGCATGCCTCCTGCACATAGCCATAGTATGTACTTCTAGTTGTATTAAGCTGTGCCCAACTTTCAAGGTGGTTTCAAGCATAATTTCTGAGTTCTAGTGGGGATGAAAGCCCTTGTATCCTGCTCTTGTTTTTTTGTTGTTGTTGTTAGTACCTTGCATGACTTTCTACAAGATATGACCCATGGAATCCTGTAGCACAAAAATGATAAGATGTTTAGTATCTTTCATTTTCAGCAAATAGTCTGTATTTACAATACTAATCTAGTGGTTTCTGACTACCGCTCAGGATGATTTTGCTTAGCCTAGCGGAATGTCCTGGAAACTACTGGCAGTGATTTAGCCTCCAAAATTGGAACGCATTAGTAGAGACAGAAAGCCTATGAACAAATAGTGGGCGTGAGCCAGAGTAAATAAGTGTGGTTCATGAGCTGTGGTTAGAAATGTCTCTCTTTCAGTATGCAGGACAAAACTTTTGCCAGAATTTGCCATAAAGTCATCACACAAAGCAGTTTTTCCTCTCAGTAAGACAGACTCAATGAAAGAGGGCTTCTAATCTCACAATCAACTGTTGGGGCTGCAGTTATATGTCATGCCAAAGTAGACCTGAGCTGAGGGGTCCTTTTCTCCAGCTAGCCTTTCTTACCCTGCCTACTGCCAAGCCTCTGTGAAAAAGAATGAAATCCACAAGGGAGTGAGGAGGAGGTTGGAAGGGTTGGAAGAGGAAAGACTCTTCGTAAAGCTGAAAGCTCCTCCCAGGATCTCATAACAAACCACAGAGTCAGTTTGCTTCCTCTCTTTTCCAAACCCAAACTTGGCCCTTACTGTATAACTCCTTCGAAGCACTTGGTGAGGCTATCATTACTGGGTGAAGCATTAAGACACCTTCCTCTGCAGAGAGCTGTCTGAGGCTCAGAGGCTGAAGGAGACAGCCATACATGGTTTTCACTTTACGCTGCTTGCATTTTCCTTCAGAACTTAACTCCTTGACCACACATTACAGAAGGATTTAGTACATTTGGATTGGAATAACATGATTTCTGGTGCAGTGTGCATGTCTGCCCTCTGAGCTTGGAGTCTGGTTTCATGCAGTTTTTTTTATTCCTGTGTAGACTGTGCAGTCTTAGCAACCACTGAAACCCAAGAAGAAACTTTTTTTTTTTAAACCAAAGAAGCCATTAATCAATACTCAATAAGACTCATTCACTGTGGGGGATATTATTGTAGGGGCATGTATAGTTTACTTTTAAACAAGGAAGATGATGAGAGACGTCATTTTACAAAGCCTTTTTATGATCACCATTGTCATCATACCATAAAAGAGTAAAATATGGGTAAATATTTTAGAAAAGCCTCAGGCATGACAACTTTAGGAATAAAAAAATCTGAAGTATTATTTCTGCACTAGTTAACAAATTTCCTAATTCATTCCAATAATTATGGATCCTATATTTAAATTCAACCAATATTCAGTGGACACCCACTATGTACCAGGCATTATGCTAGCTAGATACCAAGAATACAAAGATGAGGAACAGAGCAAATCTATCAAAATGTTGACAACTGTCACTTCTGAATGGTGGAACTTAATTTACACTCTGTTCAATTTAGAAAATTAAATGAAATGTCTTTTTTTCTCCAAAAAGAAAGAAAAAGAGACAGTCTCTCCAAGAGCTCATAGTTGATGGATACGGAAATGAGTGACCCAATGATTTGAATACAGGGTGATAAGCAGAATAATAGAGGGATGCTCAGAGATAGCATAGAATCCTTAGAGCAGCAATGCTGAGTAGGATATGAATCTGCTATTCTACCCTGGAGGGGTGAGAACTGGTTTAAGAGAAGAGTCAAGCTCTGTTTTAGACTCCTGTATCTTGCTTATCCAGGTGATTACAAATTGCTTAGTCTCTCTAACTTACAGCTTCTTCCCCTGTCACATGGGGATAAATACTCTCTGTCTTATTTGGTTTTAGGATTGCTGAAAGGATTAAATGTGAAAATATATATTAAAGGGCCAAAAGGGGTACCTGGGTGGCTCAGTCATTTAAGTGCCTATGGCTCAGGTCATGATCTCAGAGCTCTGGATTCAAGCCCAGCATCAGGCTCCCTGCTCAGTGGGGAGTCTGCTTCTCCCTCTCCCTCTGCCCCTTTCCCTCCCCCACTCATGCTTGTGCATGCACGCTCTCTCTCAAATAAATAAATAAAATCTTAAAAAAAAATAAAGGGTTAGCCTGGTGATGGGTATTAAAGAGGGCACGTACTGCATGGAGCACTGGGTGTTATACGCAAACAATGAATCATGGAACACTACATCAAAAACTAATGATGTAATGTATGGTGATTAACATAACATAATAATAATAAAAAATAAATGGCCAAAAGAACTGTGCATATAATATAAATGTAAGATGTTATTTTTATTATTATTGGTCTCAGAGCCTTAAACCTTACTTCCTGAACAAACCTGCATAGCCAACAGCACTTTGTCATATATATCAAATATATATTTGACTATAGAAAGTTATGCTTCATTTTTCTTTCATCTGAATATCTCCAAACTCTTTTCCCAAAGTCCCATAGCCAAGGACTTTAAAGAAGAAACAACTAGGCTCATATCGAATAGGTCCAGTCCTCAGCCAGGGGAATCAATAGGCTTTTGCCTCAAGTGACGTTGGAAGGCAGAATGAACTCATGGAATAAACATGTGCTTTGGGATAAATGGACCTGTAGTATCTTAACATCACTGCATCTCAACTTTTCCTTCTGTGGTGGGATAATAATACCTACCTCAAGGTTTTGTGAGGATTAAGTAAGTATATGAAATAGTTGGAACATGGTAGTCACTCAATAAATGTAGCCCTTTCCCAAGCACTAGTTACATTGATCCATAGTGATCTCAAATTTTATTTCACAGTGCTCAAGTCCCCTTCTTACATGAACTGAGGCTAAGAAGTAAAACAATCCAAGTAGATATTTCGATATGAAAACTGAAGTAACAATGAATGGAAAGGAAGAATGGAAAAAGGAAAATGGAAGCAAATTTGCATTCACCATATAAAGTTAACTGATGTGGGGGTTCTGGGTTGGCCTAAGTACTAAGTGAATGGTGCAGTAAGTGGGAACTTCCAGGAGCTGACGAGGATTTGCTTAAACTTAAAACTAGGCATTCCAATCTTGTTTTGGTGGCTTTTATTTTTTTTTGGACTCCCAACTCATTACCCCAAATTTCACTCCAACAAAAGGCAAACATCTTTCCCTTCCAGCGTCCCAATCCCTTTAAAGCTTACACTTAATGTCCTTTTGTGCTGGTGCCAGCAGAGGAAGTAATAATGTTGTTGGCCAAACTTCTACAAGGAGTCCTGCAGTCATATGGTTTCTTTACCTGCTTTCCCCCTGGCAATCACAAAAGAACAGGATAACATGTATTCAAAATGCACAGGCAAAACACACAAACAAACAACAACCACCAATTACTGGAGGGACAAAAAGATTTCATGGTGTATGTGTCATTTCTATCCAAGGTTCTGAAAGTTCTCCTTTTGTCATTGCCATATTCCCCCTTATGGCACCATCCTCCCCAGCTGGGGATGACAACCTAGTTTAGGAATGGAAAGATGCATTCTATATGACAAATATTCAATTCTCTTCAAAGTGGTTTATATTTTTTTAAATCTTTCTCAAGTTAGTAATTTTTTACCAGTAGAAATACTTTTTCCTCATCCCACCAACTGTTTTCTAAGAATTTCACTCTAGATTACATATTAGCAAAGAATTGTAAGATCATCTGATGAAGTATGGCAGAATCAAAACCTAGTCATCATTATTTTGAAAATCTCAGCCATATCGTATGAACACATTAAAAAAAATGATCTGATGAGTCTTCATATCCTTTAAAATCCCCTAACGGTATTGGGGGAAAAAAGACGGTAAATATAGAACTTGGTAAAAACAAAGCACCAGATTAAATCGGAACAGGCTAAATAACAGGCTATTGGTCTGGTCAAACTAGAGTAAGCAAATAAGATGGTTTTGGCAAAGGAGAATTCACACACACACACACTACACACACACACACACACTACATACAC
Source organism: Neomonachus schauinslandi (assembly GCF_002201575.2). Lineage (NCBI taxonomy): Eukaryota > Metazoa > Chordata > Mammalia > Carnivora > Phocidae > Neomonachus > Neomonachus schauinslandi. Next base: position 39,217,859 of record NC_058414.1, on the reverse strand, counting down.
ACACCACACACACACACACACACACATCTATAGACTAAGTTTCTTTACCTGTATTTATTTCCTCTATCTCTCCTGTCCTTGCCTGACTCTGCATACTTCCAGCATTTAGAATATCTGACGCTCTATTTATTTTGGTAAAAAACTATTAGGATATTTCAAAGGCACAAGAGAAACACAATTGAGAAATGGTGTAAATCAAATGGATCCACCTTTCTGACTTGCAGTGTGGGCAGGGTGTCTGGACACTGTCAGAGCATTGTAACCCATATCCCAAAGTGACTTTGTTATATGAAAGGAGTTAAATTTTTTTCCTCTTTGTAACCTTGCGAAATTTCCACATTAAAAAGCAATCACATCTTTCAAACTGGAAATGATTGTGTTTGGCACTACAGCCTCTGGTGTAATGGGTTGAGCTTGTTTTCACTAAAACGAAATCAGCTTTCAAAATAAATCATCTGTAACAACATTCTACTTCCCAAATCATATAATCCTATTAACAGAGTTTTGTTTTTTTTTTTCATTGTCACTGGGCTGACAAGATTGGCCAAGTTTCAGCCTGGAGAAACAGAAAGCTTTGGAGGATCTGGCCAACACAAGGAAAGCTACCCAGCTCCTGCCTTCCAGGGCTTAATGAGCCTTTAAATATAATCGTCTCTGTTTCACCCCACCTAACGTGTTTCATGGTCAATAGGGTTATCCAGTCACTCAGCAATTCAAGTCACTCAACAAATAGTCCAGTTGGGACAACCAAAGGACAGTGGCTTACCATGGCTATTCCACTCAATAAGACCTTTATCAAAATGACATAAGAGTGCCAATGTGCTGAATGAAAATGTATCCCAAGTGGCTGCTTTGCCAAAAGTGTAAATTATGTGGCAATATCTAAAAGAGCATATTATAATTTCAAATTTCTCATGAAAGAATATTTTTCTTTGGGGGTACAAAAAAGAAAAAGAAACATCTTATAATAACCAGTAGATTTGTTTTCTTCTGCCAGCAGGAAGAAAGAACTAGAAAATGTTTAGGGAATTCCCAGACAAAATGTACTGTTCAGTTTGGTCTTTGCATTTACTCTTGCAAACAGTATGAGACACGATTTGCATTTGGGCTTATCAGTCAGGGAACTGACAGTCTGTGAGCAAAATGCTCTTATTAAAATAACCCAGCCGAAGCAGCTGGAAGCTGTGGTCAATTTACAACTTTCCATAAGTGACAGATCACAAATGTTGTTGGCCCTAACCAGGTCCTATCCTGGATAGGCTGTTCCATTTTGGGCTGAAATTTGCAAACAGTACATCTTGTTTCTCTGGAGAATCCTCCTTCAAGTTAGTCCTTGGGGAAAGCTTTTTCTGGGAGCCAATATCTTCTGGCACAACATTTACATGTAAAGCTTCAGAGTAATTCAGTTCTTCAGGGTAAATGCAAACTTGGTAATGGTGTGATCTTGTCTTTCAGAAAGCTTTCCCCAAGACAGAGGCTCACTCACATGAGACTCCTTGGGTTACAGCTTTTCTTCCTCTATTGCAGAATGGCTGACTCTGACTCTAGAATCAGTCCTGGATTTGGATTCTGTCTCAGCTGCTTGTTAGCCTAATAAACTTGGACAAGGCATTTAACCTTTTAAGCCTCAGTTTCTACATATTTTGAAAAGGTGTAATAATATTGCCTGGCTTCAAGAATTATTGTGGGATGCAGGATCTAGTTACAATGTAGCTATAAAGTGCTGCCTTGTCTTTGCCCCCTGCTCAAAATAAAGCTGTTACCTTTCTAGCCCTGTCCGCCATGGTGCTTAGCAGCCAGGGATGCATGGTCTCAGACATGTTTACCAAGTAAAACACTGACTTGAGGGGTGCCTGGGTGGCTCAGTCATTAAGCGTCTGCCTTCGGCTCAGGTCATGATCCCAGGGTCCTGGGATCGAGCCCCGCATCGGGCTCCCTGCTCAGCGGGGAGTCTACTTCTCCCTCTCCCACTCCCCCTGCTTGTGTTCCCTCTCTCGCTGTGTCTCTCTCTGTCAAATAAATAAATAAAATCTTAAAAAAAAAAAAGAATTATTGTGGGGATCAAATACTAGTTGGAAATTAGAGTTACCTACCCCCCCTTAGAATAATTGAGACCATTTTGCATAAAATTAATTCACTACATGAATGAACAACAGCAGATAGTAGAAATAAACAATTTTGTAATCTCAAGTCTCTGAAAGCATTTCTCTCAAACTTTTATTATAATAAAAAGGGCAATTAGATGCAAATGGAGGGTTCTAGATGTTCATCATTGCCTCCCATGAATTCCCAGAGATAGAGTGGTTTTCTTACATTACAGATTAAGCAGTAAGAGTTGATTGATTTCCTAGACCACAAAAAAAAAAAAAAAAGCCTCAGTTTTCTATGGGAAGTTACTTTTGGGTCTGAACTAGTTTTAGATAAACTGGCAAGGATTACAGAACTTGAATGAATGATAATTGGCTTTTGTAAGGTCTCCCGCTATTTAAAATTTTATGGTCATTATTTCAAACCAGTGAAAATGGAAGTTACGTTAAAGAAAGAAGGTTATTTCTCTTTTGGCAAAAAGTTTAGTAGCTATGCTGAAGTGGATGAACACTTTTTTCCCCTCCATGTAAGGCCTCTAGCCATAAGGATATGGGCCACACAGCTTATGGAGAATTTAATTAAAAAAAAATAAGTATTATCTTCCAATGAGAGAAATTTATGTATGTAATTTTATCAGAATATAAACAATCATACTTAAAGGGATGGTTGCAGCATTCTTTCTATGATCATTTGTGAAGTTATTCTTATCTTCATTCTTTTCCGATGACTGAAATACTTGTCTCTATGCAGTCTACATCCAAAACATATTTTGATTTTTAAAAGCATTCTTTGTGTATTTGGAGATATGAGCAAACAAATGTTTACTTTGATTTAAAAATGGTTAATTGTACATAAACAGATCAGATTTTGACAATTTCTTGTGGAAAAACTGGAGTACTCAGGGACCACATTAATGGCATATTTCTTCATGAAGAAATATGGGCATGAAGTTAATTCAAACTAGTTATCAAAATATCTGAAAATATTAGATTGGCTATTTATTTGTTGTTTATTTAACAATATGTCCTTTCATTATAAACATAATTATTGGGACATATTTTACATACCATAAAATTCTCCTATTGTAAGTGTATAATCATATATTTTAAAAGTAAGGTTATATAGAGTCTTGCAACCATCATAACAATCCAATTTTATAATGGATTGACCAATTATTGATCCTGTGTTTTAGATTGTTTAGACAGAGCCTCAGGAATGTGCAGCCAAAATGGAAAGGTCCTCAAACAAGTTCACCATTCCAGGCTTGCATTACTAACGTTTATCACTGAGTGATGAAATTATTTGTATACAAGTCTCTGTCCCTGAGTATAGCCTGTGAGCTTTCCAGGGAGAATCTGATCTGGCACAAGAATATACTTTAATGCATTTCCTTAGAATATCAGAATTTGGGAATGTCATCTTTGTGGATGGTAGATCCAGTACCAATGAGAGCCGTAGAATTTGAGGCACAAAGATCCAGCATCAGGCCTGCTCTCCTACTTCCTCAGCTTCTCTAACTTTTCTTCAGTGTGAACATACCTCATACTGGAAGTGTTTTTGCTGAGTGTAAAATAGGTGAAGACTTCCCACAACTTTGGGATGATGATGTAGGTTTTTGAACTACAGTGAACAAGAAGTTTGTTTCACCAGCAAACAAAAAGGCAGGACCTGAGGAGATGGACATGGGCCATTTCTAAATCCCAGGGCAGAGGGCGATTTGTTGGCACACCTGCCTCTCTAGGGCTCCTTCTGTCAAGGACTTATCCTGGAGCTCCACTGCTATCTTGGTCAGTGTCTTCACAGAGCAAAGGACATATAAATATCATACAAAAGTCACTGTTGAACACTGCTACTTGCAGACAATAATCATTTTGCTCTCAAGCTACCAGATGTTGAATATGGCACTGCAGCCATCAAAACTGGCATCCTCCGGTGATGGGTATTAAAGAGGGCATGTTCTGCATGGAGCACCGGGTGTTATACGCAAACAATGAATCATGGAACACTACATCAAAAACTAATGATGTAATGTATGGTGATTAACGTAACATAATAATAATAAAAAAATAAATGGCCAAAAGAACTGTGCATATAATATAAATGTAAGATGTTATTTTTATTATTATTGGTCTCAGAGCCTTAAACCTTACTTCCTGAACAAACCTGCATAGCCAACAGCACTTTGTTATATATATCAAATATATATTTGACTATAGAAAGTTATGCTTCATTTTTCTTTCATCTGAACATCTCCAAACCCTTTTCCCAAAGTCCCATAGCCAAGGACTTTAAAGAAGAAACAACTAGGCTCATATTGAATAGGTCCTTAAAGAAGAAACAACTAGGCTCATATTGAATAGGTCCTTAAAGAAGAAACAACTAGGCTCATATCGAATAGGTCCAGTCCTCAGCCAGGGGAATCAATAGGCTTTTGCCTCAAGTGACGTTGGAAGGCAGAATGAACTCATGGAATAAACATGTGCTTTGGAATAAATGGACCTGTAGTATCTTAACATCACTGCATCTCAACTTTTCCTTCTGTGGTGGGATAATAATACCTACCTCAAGGTTTTGTGAGGATTAAATAAGTATATGAAATAGTTGGAACATGGTAGTCACTCAATAAATGTAGTCCTTTCCCAAGCACTAGTGATATAATGTATGGTGATTAACATAACATAATTAAAAAATGGATATACATTTCATGATTTACCTGTTTAATGGATTGAAATTTTGATAATCTTGGCTTTTGTAAATAGTTGAGCAAATAACTAAATAAAGCCCTTATGAACTAAAAAAAAAAAAAAAAGAAAGAAAGAAACCGGCATCCTTCACTCTAACAACAACAGCATTCAACTGGGGATAGATCATCTGACCTTCTCCTTCAGGCTGCCAAAACAATTGGTTGAAAAGTAAAAATGCAATCAATCAGTTCACTGCCTTGATACATGCTGGATTCCCTCTCATCCCCACCCCACAGACGAGGCTCATTTGAATGGCTTTTCTTACAGAATTGGCAGCCATTTTGGCAGCTTGTAAGGAGAGCCTCAGTGAGAAATACTGGGGAGCACTTGCTGGCCTCAGGGAACATAATGATTTAAACCTTATGCTGCAGTAGTCCCGGGTGAAGCAGAGCTACAGTCAGGCCAGGTATACTCATAACACAATGCCTGACAGATTTCTCTAAACAAAGTAAAAAAAAAGGCTGTCAGCAAAGACGCTCACCTCTATGGGTCTCTTTTCAGAGGGGTGTCTTAGAAAGGGGAATGTTTGCAGTCTGCTGAAAAGAGGGACAAACACTCTGTTAAACGTCAAATCCTCCAGGTCCCTGCAGAACATTAAATTCTGACTCTTACAGACAAAAGACAGAACCTATACTCAAGAATTTATGAAGTTAATTTAGCTCTGAGGTGGAGTAAGCAAGAACAGGACCCCATTAACCTTGGACAGACAACTGGGCTTATATCATGGTTTGGAATATTGCCCTTAAAATCCACAATTGCTGTATATTACATGATCTCTTGCCTGCTAACAATTACTCCATGTGATCGAATGACATTTCTCCCCCTGCTCATAATAATATGCCAATTTCCCTGGAGCACAGGTGTCATCCAAAGAAAGTCCTATTTTTTACAAATTTTTTTTTCATTAGTTTGCTTGGCCAGATGGCTACTACTTATTTCAGTGCTTCAATATTCCCACTAAGGTTTTCTGGCCCAAGTATGAATATGTAAAAGAAAAATAGAAGGGGACATGGGGCTTTTAATGCTGTGGTAGAGTGGGTGGGTCAAGGCCAGAAGTCATATAATTAAGACTTTGCATTTATGAGAACAACATGCGTTTTGGAGAATTCAAGATGGCAGCCTCTTAATTTGAGCATCTAAAATTTCCAAATCATAAGAAAGAGCCACAGTGTTACACTCGCTAGCCAGGTTCAAACAGAACAATGGCAACCTTAAAAGCCTCAGGCTAAATTTGCAGCATAGATGGCAAAACATAGAAATCTCCCCTTAGCTCCTATCCCATAATATTCTGTGACACAATGATGGAGCTTGGGATGCATTTGGACATTGTACACAGTTGCATTAGATATACTGCTGTGCTTTATGGTCAAATATTTATGTGAGTGTTTTCTCTATTAGGCTGTGGCTCTGTGAGGACAAGGACTATAACTTAGGCTTTTTTTTTTTTTAAGATTATTTATTTATTTATTTATTTGAGAGAGAGAGAGAACATGAGCAGAGGGGAGGAGCAGAGGGAGAAAGAGAAGCAGACTCCTTGCTGAGCAGGGAGCCTGACGTGGGCTCAATCTAACTTAGGTATTTTTGTAAAAGATTAATTTATTTATTTTAGAGAGAAAGAGTGAGAAAGAGCATGTGCATGAGTGGGGGGAGGGGCTGAGGGAGAGGGAGAGAGAGAATCTCCAGCAGACTCTCACTGAGCAGGGAGCTTGACATGGTGCTCAATCTCATGACCCTGAGGTCATGACCTGAACTGAACTCAAGAGTTGGACGCTCCACTGATGGAGCCAAGCAGGGGCCCCTAATGTAGGCATTTTTGAATCTCTAGCTTCTAGCTCAGTTTCACAGTTAAGTATTCTGTGAATGAATAAATCATAGCAGTGTAAAGAAACTGTAGTTATGAAGAGATACATCTTTAATGACTTGGTGCCAAACTCAGCCAAAGTTCTAGAGTTGGGGAGTTTCCTTAGTTTAGATCATCAGGTGAAAAATAATTCCTCTTAACCTAATTTTAAAGCCATCATGTATTTGTCTTCTTTCATGGAAACTAGATCAAATATAGTGTAAGGTCACCTTTAACAGACATTAATATAAAATCAAATTATTTGGGTGCCTGGGTGGCTCATTCAGTTAAGCAGCTGCCTTCAGTTCAGATCGTGATCCCAGGATCCTGGGATCCAGGCTCGCATAGGGCCCCCTGCTCAGTGGGGAGTCTGTTTCTCCTTCTACCCCTCTGTCCTGCTTGTGCTCTCTCTCAAATAGATAAATAAAGTCTTTAAAAAAATCAAAATCAAATCAAATTATTTATTTATTTTTATTTTTTATTTTTATTTATTTATTTTTAAAGATTTTATTTATTTATTTAACAGAGAGACACAGCGAGAGAGGGAACACAAGCAGGGGGAGTGGGAGAGGGAGAAGCAGGCTCCCCGCAGAGCAGGGAGCCCAACGCAGGACTCGATCCCAGGACCCTGGGATCATGACCTGAGCTGAAGGCAGTCGCTTGACCAACTGAGCCACCCAGGCGCCCCAAATCAAATTATTTAAAAGTATGTTTGAAAATATACTTCTGGTTTTTAGAATCATCACAAAAGGCTAGAGACCCCATTAGTGGTACCTCCTTTTGGATGACTCTTTCAATTATTTCAGGGGATTGAAGTTCCTGTCCATCTCAGACTAACACCCATACAAGCACTGTTAGGTGTCACCACCCTAGACATTAAGATTATATAGATTTATACATGTCTAGCTAACACCAAACCTAGAGGCTCACATGTCTATGAAAGAGATTATTATTGCATAGTTAAAAACTCTTCTTAGTTATTAAGGTATCACTTAAAGAGCAGTAAAGCTAATTTTACCTGCTCAAAATACATGATAATGCTACTCATACTTGTGTACATTATTGGAGTATTGGGATTTTTGGGTTCTAGATAACTTCAAGTTGTTTGTCTTTAAAAAAAATTTTTTTGAATATAGCTGACACACAATGTTACATTAGTTTCAGGTGTACAACAAAGTGGTTCAACATCTCTGTATGTTATGCTCTGCTCACCAAAAGTGTAGCTACCATCTGTCACTGTACAATGCTATTGCAGTATCATTAACTATATTCTCTCTGTTGTACCTTTTATTCCCATGACTTATTCATCCCATAATTGGAAGCCTGTATCTTCCACTCCCCTTTGCCTATTTTGCCCATCCCCTACCCTGCTCCATTCTGACAACCATCAATTTGTTCTCTAGAAGTCTGATTCTACCTTTTGTTTGTTTACTCATTTGTTTTGTTTTTTAGATTCCACATATGAGTGAAATCATATGGTATTTGTCTTTCTCAGTCTGACTCATTTCACTTAGCATTATACCCTCCAGGTCCATCCATATTGTTGCAAATGGCAAAAATCTCATCCTTTTCTTATGGCTACATAATATCCCATTGTGTGTGTGTGTGTGTGTGTGTGTATCTATCTCACATCTTCTTTATCCATTAATCTATCAATGGACATTTAGGTTGCTTCAATATCTTTACTGTAAATAATGCTGCAATAAATAGGGGTGCCTATCTTTCAAATTAGTGTTTTTGTTTTGTTTGGATAAATACCCCATAGCAGAATTACTGGATCACATGGTATTTCTATTTTAAATTTTTTGAGGAATCTCCATTACTGTTTTCCACAGTGGCCATTACAATTTACATTCCCACCAATAGTACGTGAGAGTTCCTTTTTCTCCACATCCTCACCAATACTTGTTATTTCTGGTCTTTTTTATTTCAGTCATTCTGACAGGTGGAGCGTGGTATCTCATTGTGGTTTTGATTTGCATTTCCCTGATTATTAGTGATGTTGAGAATCTTTTCATGTGTCTGTTGGCCATCTGCATGTCTTCTTTGGAAAAATGTCTATTTGGGTCCTTTGCCCATTTTTTAATTGTTTTTTTTTGTTTGTTTGTTTTGTTTTTTAGTGTTGAGTTGTAGGCGTTCTTTATTTTTTTTAAGTTTTTATTTAAATTCCAGTTAGTTAACATACAGTGTAATATTAATTTCAAGTGTACAATTTAGTGATTCAACACTTCCATACATCACTGGGTGCTCATCACAAGTGCACTCCTTAATCCCTATCACCTGTTTCACTCATCCCCATCCCCCTCCCCTCTGGTAACCATCAGTTTCTTCTCTAGATTTAAGAGTCTGTCACTTGGTTTGCCTCTTTCTTTTCTTCCCTTTGCTCATTTGTTTTGTTTCTTAAATTTCACAAGAGTGAAATCATATGGTATTTGTCTTTCTCTGATATATTTCGCTTAGCATTATACTCTCTAGCTCAACTCACATCATTGCAAATTGCAAGATTTCATTCTTTTTGATGGTTAAGTAATAATATCCCATTATATATAGAAAAATACTACATCTTTATCCATTCATTAGTCGATGGACATTTGGGCTGTTTCCATAATTTGGTTATTGTAGATAATGCTGCTATAAACATCGGGGTGCATGTATCCCTTTGAATTAGTATTTTTGTATTCTTTAGGTAAATACATAATAGTGCAATTGCTGGATCATGGGGTAGTTCTATTTTTAAATTTTTGAGGAACTTCCCTACTATTCTCCAGAGTGGCTGCACCAGCTTGCATTCCCACCAGCACTGCGAAAGTTTCCCCTTTCTCCACATCCTTGCAAACACCTGTTTTTTTCTTGTGTTGTTGATTTTAGCCATTCTGACGGGTGTGAGGTGATATCTCTGTGTAGTTTTGATTTGTATTTCCTAGATGATGAGTGATGTTGAGCATCTTTTCATGTGTTTGTTGGCCATATGGATGTCTCCTTTGGAAAAGTGTCTATTCATGTCTTCTGCTCATTTTTAATTGGATTATTCATTTTGGGGGTGTTGAGTTTTATAAGTTCTTTATGTATTTTGGATACTAACCCTTTATCTGATATGTCATTTGCAAATACCTTCTCCCATTCCGCAGGTTGCCTTATTAATCTTGTTGACTGTTTCCTTCGCTGTGCAGAAGCTTTTTATTTTGACAAAGTCCCAATAGTTTATTTTTGCTTTTGTTTCCCTTGCCTCAAGAGGCATATCTAGTAAGAAGTTGCTAGAGCCGATGTCAAAGAGGTTACTGCTGTGTTCTCCTCTACGATTTTAATGGTTTCATGTCTCATACTTAGGTCTTTAATCCATTTTTAATTTATTTTCTGTGTATGGTGTAAAAAAGTGATCCAGTTTTATTCTGCATGTTACTGTCCAGTTTTCCTGATACCATTTGTTGAAGAGACTGTATTTTTCCCATTGGATATTTTTTCCTGCTTTATTGAAGATTAATTGACCATATAGTTATATGTTCATTTCTGGGTTTTCTATTCTGTTCTATTGACCTATGTGTCTATTTTTTTTGTGCCAGTACCATACTGTTTTGATCACTACAGCTTGAAGTCCAGAATTGAAATGCCTGTATGAGTTCTTTATATATTTTGGATATTAACTCCTTACCAGATATATCATTTGCAAATATCTTCTCCCATTCAGTAGGATGCTTTTTTGTTTTGTTGAGGTTTCCTTTGCCTTGCAAGATAACTTTGAATTTTATGTTACATGACTTCCCCTGGATTTGTGTTTAATACATACATTAAAAACCTGATTGTGTCGTTAAGTGTCTGCCTTCAGCTCAGGTCATGGTCCCAGGGTCCTGGGATTGAGCCCTGCATCGGGCTCCCTGCTCGGCGGGGAGCCTGCTTCTCCCTTTCCCACTCCCTCTGCTTTTGTTCCCTCTCTCACTATGTCTCTATCTGTCAAATAAATAAAATCTTTAAAAAAAAAAAAACCCAAAACCTGATTGTGTTTATTCTGTACTTAATTTACTATACTTTTTACCCCAAGGAGCTCAGAGAGGTATGTCAGGTATCATTTTATTCATCTTCACTACATTTCAATAAAGTGGCAATAGTCTGATGCTAATTGTGGATTTTATGAATTAAAGGCAAAGAGAAATTAGATTATTTGTCATAGGTCAACAAAGGCCAAACATTCTTTCATACAAAATTCAGTAAGTATTCTTGAAACATGCCCAATATATATCAGACTAGAAACAGAAAACAGAAAAGAGTGATTAATTCCTGTGCTATCTTCTCTGTAGTAATACTCATATGCCAAATATTTGTGGCTTGTACTAGTTAGAATAATACTAGCATAATAACCAGCAGGTGCTAGAATGTGTAAGGGCTCATATACAATAGAAGTTTACTTCTTGCCCAGAAAATGTCCCACATTATTTAAGGCAAATGGGGAGTGGGGAGGAGGGGCTGTTCACAGTCATTCAGGGACCCCGGTTAATGGAGGCTCTGCAGGTTTCAGCATTTAGCTTCCAAGGTCATTGTGGTGATTTTCTGTGTCCAGTGGCTGGAGGAGAATAGTACCATGAGGAAAGTTTGGAAAGTTTTACCAGTGAGCCCTGGAAGTGGCGCACATGACCTCCATTCACACCCCATTAGCCAGTATTCAGGCATATGGCATTGCTAAGATGCAAAGCGGGCTTAGAAATTACATTGCTGGCTGCACTACCTATTTTGCCTTGACCCCATACTGTGAAGGGGAAATGCACATTTGGGGGAATAGTTAACTGTCATTGTCACATAAGTCATCGGTGGGTTTTTCTGACCTTATCCTTTAAAGGTTTTCACCAGTGTGTCCTCTCCCACCAGGTCTCAAAGGTGATGATTTCATGTCAGGGCAATGTGGGCTCTGATAAACAACAGCAGCCAAACCAAGGGTCATGGTTTGCCTGTGTTTGCTGCTTGACCAATTTCTGTTACTTAAGCCTGGGGTTTCACAGGCCTTTGGCTGGTGCTAATTTAATGCCTCTCTATGTAACCAGGGTTCCACCTCACTTTAGTGACTTTGTGTGATATTTCCTAAAGGCATCCCCATCAACTTCAGACTGGCTTGCATCTCTGTCTGTGCTGTGCTGGTGAACGCAGTGATGTTTGTTGTGCATCATTTAAGCTCTTTTATAAATAGCTGGCTCTTATGTAAAGTGTAATCATCTCTTACTTTTTGCTGTTTATTGTTGGCAAGTCTCCTGGGAGCCAGAAAATAACAGTTCTTCATCTTGAAAAATGATTTCTTTCTACTTCTTGCTCTATTTTCTTTCCCCCTCATATTGTATCTTCTGAGGGCTTGAAGGTACCTTGAATGTGCCTGCAGGGTCTGTTTTGTTTATATCAAAAAAGAGCCAAAAAAGAAGGAGTGTGCCTGGATGCTGAATGGCTAGATAAGTAAATTGTGAAAGAAAAACCCACGTGATTCAGACATCACTAGCTATGGCTAACATTTATTGAACCTGTATTACTTGCCAGGCATAATGCTGAGCTCCCTATAAACATCATTCCATTTAATTCTCAGAATGACTTTTGGAGGTTGATATTTTTTTTTTTCATTTTATACACACTGAAAATGAGGTAGAGACGGGTTAATTAACTTGTCTGGGCTACACTAGTAGTGAGTGGCAATCTATAAATGGAGCCAAAATTTGTGTAAAGCCAAGCCTGAGTTTATCAGCATTCTGATGTTCTACGAACGTGTTGCATTCCCAAAGTTCCTATTTTCCGTGGGTCCTCCATATAAAAAATCTACATATCCTGTTAATGTTCTTGGAAAATAAATGGCACACTAATTAAAAATAGGTATTTCAAGACATTTTTCTTGATTGTCTTATTCCTCCCATTAAATTATATGCATTAAGGAAGGAACAGGCTTCTTAGAATCCAGAACACATTTCCCACCAGATGAGTCAAGATTTGCAGCTCTAACTGTAGTACTTGACAGCATTGCTTAATAAAAAGATTTAAATCCACCTACTATTTTATGCTCAATAACAGATCACGCCATCCCCTAAAGGCAAAACAGTGTGAGAAAAATGATAATGTAACTGTTCCCTGGTGGGTATTGATTAAATGTGAGCATTATGAGCTCATTACATTGGTTAATTTAGACTGAGTTATTAACTTAAGTTCAACTTGGTACTACTGACAAAAATCCCAGAATATAAACAGAAAGAATAAATGACACATATAAGCCATAATAAAATCCATCTTAAGCCCTGATTTATCTGAAAGATATTTATTTTCATTTACTTATTCTAATATCTATCTGGAGTCAAAAAGTTCTGCCACTGTGTGTGACTTTGGGTGGGAAAGTTACATAACCTTTCTATGCCTCAGTTCACTCATATTCAAAATGGGGATAACAATACTGCCTACCTCACAGGGTTATTGTGAAGATTAGATGAGATAAAGCATATGGAGCACTTGGTGGTCACCAAGCAATTATTAAGTGTTTGTCTTAGTCTGCCCGGGAGGCCATAACAGAATACCACAGACCTGAGAGCTTAAATAACAGAAATTAATTTTCTCACACTTCTGGAGGCTAGAAGTCTAAAATCAAGGCACTGTCAGGGGTGATTTTTGGTGGGACCTCTCTTCCTGCATTACAGATGGCCACACGCTTGCTGAATCCTCACTTGGCCTTTCCTCTGTGCATGTGTACAGAGAAGAGAGTTGTCTGGTGTCCCTTCTCATAAGAAGACCAGTTCTTTTTTTTTTTTTTTTTAAGATTTTATTTATTTATTTGACAGAGAGAGAGATAGCGAGAGCAGGAACACAAGCAGGGGGAGTGGGAGAGGGAGAAGCAGACTTCCCCTGAGCAGGGAGCCTGATGTGGGACTCCATCCCAGGACCCTGGGATCATGACCTGAGCCGAAGGCAGACGCTTAACGACTGAGCCACCCAGGCATCCAAGAATACCAGTTCTTATAAAGACACTAGTCTTAAGGGATTATGGCCTTACTTAACCTTAATAACCTCTTTTAGGCCCTAACTCCAAATACAGTCACACTAGCAGCTAGGGCTTCAACATACGAATTTTGGATACAATTCAGTCTATAGCAGTGTTCAAAATTGTACAATTGTTATTTTCTTCATTATTTCATTTTTATCATGTATCCATCTGGTACACAGCTTTATCCTATAAGGGTATGAGACCTTGTAAATGTTTTCAAAGTGAAGGCTGACTTACATTCTTTGAGGGAATCGCCAGAGCAATAGTAGTTTAGGAATTAATCAGAGTTACTGGTTGAGGGAGATATTAATTTGGCCCTTGGGGACATGTGGTGGTGGTGGTATGTGTGCATGTGAGTATGTGTGTGGTGCTAGCTGGAGAGCACAGCACAAATATTGAAAACACTGGCTCACTAGAATTGAAATTTCAGGACATCTTGCATGATTAAGTCTCTGATGAAAAACTAATGTTTCTTTCCTTTCCTTTCACCATTTTTCTTCCAGTTAAAACTGAGCCAAGACTGTGAGCTCCCATTTTGTCTGAATTGGAAATCTGGAGCTGATGCTCAGCTAAATGAGTTTTTTTCTTTTTTGCATTCTGTACACTGCCATCTTCTTCCTGCCTCATCCCATTTCAAGCATTTGACAGGTGCTAGGACTCCCTATCTTGAAGAATCAAGCATATATTCTAAAGTTCAGTGCCTGAATTATTCATTTGGATTCTGGCATTTGGGGGTCATTTTGCTGACCACTTAAGATTGACAACATAGAGCAAATGTTAGCAAGACGACAGGCTTTGGCTTCTTAGTCAAAGCAATTTTGAAAGCAAGTCCCAATCTTAAAAGAGCTCTTTCCAAGGCTTAGAAATGACAGGCTGCCTGGGGGGAAATCTGCACTGCTGGGCAGAGCCACCTGCATTTCCCTGCAGAATAATTTTGAAAGGATTTTTTTTTCCTTCTTCTTTTGGCAGAACATTAGTCATCATAATAAAGATCTGGTATTTACCAGATCCTTTTAAACAAATAATCTGGAAGCAACAGGAGGAAATCTGCAATAACTTACAATCAGCTCTTAATTTAGACTGTTTAGATTTTTCACAGTACACCTGAAATGAGCAATGTTTACACGAAGTTCAAGACTTCCACAAGCAAACCTGCTTTGCTGAAGGTGACAGCTTGCTCGAGATACTCAGAAACTAAGGCCTGGGGTTTCATGTCATGTCCTTAGAGCAGTATCTGGGCAGCAGGTCTAAAGTTCTTGAGAGGTGAGGGGTGCCTGGGTGGCTCAGTTGTTAGGTGTCTGCCTTTGGCTCAGGTCATGATCCCAGGGTCCTGGGATCGAGCCCTGCATCGGGCTCCCTGCTCGGGGGGAAGCCTGCTTCTTCCTCTCCCACTCACCCTGCTTATGTTCCCTCTCTCGCTGTGTCTCTCTCTGTCAAATAAATAAATAAAATCTTAAAAAAAAAATAAAGTTCTTGAGAGGTGTTAAGGGGGCCAGGGGGCAGCGGAGACTCTTCTTTCCAGAGTTAACATTTCTGTTACTTCAAGACAAATGAATCCAGATCTATGCTGGGGTTTGCGAAAAGGGAAGAATAGGCAATCTTATCCCTGATCCCAGTAGCATATAAATGAGGTACGATGGCAGGACCATGGAACCATTAAGACCCTATAATGAAGTGCTGCACAATGTGAACACAGAACCCACTTCAAGAGCTTTATGGAGCCAGAGAAAGGGAAGATCACTGTGGACTGAAGTGCAGAAGGTGGGGCTTCAGCTAAGCCGTTTCATTCACTCAACAAATATCTATTGAATACCTTCTATGATGTGCTGGTCACTGAACTGAGTGGAGAATGGTAATAAAGAAGATATGGTCCCTAGTCTAAAAGAACTTATGTTCAAATAGGAGAGGGAGGTCTTAAAGACCTAGGAAAGAATTACAGGTTAGAAAAAAGGGCCATGAGAAAAATAAACAGGGTATTTACGAATAAAAAAGAGAGATAAGACTTTAGACAGTGTGGTCAGGGAGGGTCTCTCTCAGGAGGGGACATTTTAGCTCCTGTTGGATGATAGGAAAGCAGAAGCCATTAGAACATCCATGGGAGGAGCATTGGATAGAGGACCACCCATGTGAAGTGTGAGGGTGATGAAGCTGAGGATGCATGAGCATGACCAGGAGTTTTGGGAGATAACCCAGAATTAATGATGCTGGGTGTGGGGAGAGGGATGATTGTAAGGAATAAATTGACTAGCTTAGAGTTGTACTTCATCCTTCCACCTGGGCCCCTTACTGGTACACTTTCCCTGTAGAGGTATGCCACAGAACACGTCCAGAATTCCTTGAAGCACAAAAAATACAGTGAAACCGAAAGCTGACTATTCCATCACCTGATCAGTCACAGACCACCTTCACATCTGGGAGCCCAGGACTCTAATTCTCCTACATTCCTTTTGAAGAACTTTCATCTTTCCCAATTCTATGAGAAGAGGAGACTATTTACTATTATAATATTTGCTTATCATAAAAATGTGACATGTGTCTTGCTAAAGACACTGATGTGTGTATATGTGTGTGTGTGCGTGTGTGTAACAGCCTTGCATCTCTGATGGGGAGGGCCCCAGCTTCCTTCCCTTGCCTCCTGCCAGAGCCCCTCTCTAAGCCCAGAACTGTGCTTAGAGCCATAGAGCTAAGGCAGCATTTTTCCATAGGCTGCAATACTGGCAGTCCTTTCTCTTGCAGCTCTGTGAAAGTATTTGTTTTAGTGCTTCTGGTCCCCATTCTTTGGAAACCATTGTGAAGGGCTTTCTTTCTTTTTTTTTTTTTTTTAAAGATTTATTTATTTATTTGAGAGCGAGAATGAGAGAGAGCACATGAGAGGGGGGAGGGTCAGAGGGAGAAGCAGGCTCCCCGCTGAGCAGGGAACCCGATACGGAACTCGATCCCAGGACTCCAGGATCATGACCTGAGCCGAAGGCAGTCGCTTAACCAACTGAGCCACCCAGGCGCCCCTTTGTGAAGGGCTTTCATCATAGTACTCAGTAGTGGCCCACCCAACTTGGCATTACATCAGCCGGAATTCTGTCCTTGAATCAAGGGTGTTGTATCATTTCAAATAGGTCATGAACCAAAAGACTCTATAGTTGCCCTCACAGTGCTGTCCTGAGCAGAATATCACCTTGATCTGTGTTCATTTGTAAACAGCCTCAGGTACTGAAGTATAAGAAAGTCTTGCACCCGTTAGGCGTGCAGGATTAGACCCACAGATCCTCCTGACTTGCCTTGGAAAGAGATTTTGTACATTTTTCTGCACAGACCACAATCTCTGCTCTTGAACAAATTGCTTCTCAGACTGCTTTCCTACAAATCAATGTGTGTCTCAGAAAAGAATCCATTGCTGAAAGAGGAGGAAAAAAAAAAACCAGGCATGCCAAATCTTTATAAAGGTAACCCTTCATGATAAAGTCTTTAGAAACGAAGCTCTAAAGATGAGAATAGGTGAATCACCTGGTCTATCCATACAAGGCCAGGGGGCTGGGGCATCCTAATGTTATTAGGATACTAGATACAAATATAAACTTTCTCATTAATATTCAAAGGGATAAATATAAACACCACATTCCAGCTGTGGACAATCTAAAAATACAACAAAATTATGCACAGTCATTATTTTCAGGAAGTCAGATCTTTCCTAACTTTATGCTTAGGAACATAAGAAAGTATTTTTAATGAAAATTAAGTTGATCATATGATGACTATATTGTAAAGGATGCAGCAAATCTGCATACAGTCACTTCTTCCAGTGCCTTTTTAAATTCCAAATTTGAAGCTCACAATATTACTTTGACTATATACATGTCCTTCTTCTGAGGAACTTCCCATATTTTGGGGGGTATTAGCTCATCCTGAGAGTGAGGAATAGATAGGGCATTTTGTTTAACTTTTCAGGTGAGATTCAGTGAGGTGTTTTTGACTCACCTCAGCAACATCTGGGTTAGGAACAGAATTCGACCTAGGAATGTCCAGTCCAGGGCATCAGCCATGGGTCAAAGTGGAGGTGAGCAGTAAATCAGTGTAGCAAGCTCCATGAGCAGGAATGGACAGGAAAGGTGACCGGCCTGTGACCATGCTGCCCCACTCAGATCTGTATTGTCAATTATGGCTTCCCACTGGGCACCCGAGGCTGGAAGCAGCGTTGTCTAACTGCACCCAGTATTAATGGAGAGTGCGTGCTCTGCTCATCACTGAGAGATTACCGGATTACCTAAAATAAAAAAAGGGAAGGTCATCGGATCAGCTGACATCAGGTCCAATTTAGGCTTTAAAACTCTAACAACTTCTCAGCTTTTAAACAAGCCTATCAGCAACTTTTCTTTTTCAAGGCTAAAGCCACCTTTTCAAGGGCTTCTCGGAATTGGAAGGCAATGAAATTACAAGTGTTCCTAAGAGTATGGACTCTTCCAAATTTCAGTTTCCTTGCCTGTAAAATCAGAATAATAATATCTACCTTTTAGGGCTGCTGAAGGATACAATCAGACAAATTAAGTAAAACTCATGGTACTGCCTAGAATAGAGTGAACCCTCAATAAAAAATAAATGATTATTATGTATCAGGAATCTGGTGCTTTTTATACATTATCTCCTTTTTTCTGGAAATATAAGTGTTTTTTTAAAGAAATAGAACTTGGTTCTATTTCATTCGTTTCAGACTGTGCTATAAGCAGACGAACATATTCATCCATCCATCTATCTATCTGTGCATGCATGCAACAAATATTTATTGAATCCCTATTATGTTTATTCTCTGCCAGTCACAGTTCCAGGTGCTGGAACTACAGCAGCAAAAAAGACAGACAAGGTCCCTGCCCCCGGAGAATATAAACTCCTCTGGAGGAGACAGACTAAATAACAACAAAGATACATACTACGTGAAATATCAGGTAATAGTCAATAGCAGGAGGAAAAGAGGGGACAGAGAATGACTGGCAGAGATGGGGGTTGTCTTTGATAGAGTGGTCAGGGAAAGCCTCTGTGGAGGTGACACTTAAGTGAAGAGCGAACGAGCCATTGGATGATTTAGGAAAACAGTGTTCAACACTAGGCGCTGGGAAGGGCAAAGGTCATGAAGTGGGAAGAAGCTTGGAGTTTACAAGGAAGAGCCAGAGAGACTCAAGGTCTGCTCATTTCTTCTGCTACAGCAGCCAGAGGCTGCTCTCTCTGCTTCAGCTCTTGGTACAGTTAACTCTCTAAGCAGCAACCAAGAACTTTTTTTTTTGCTTTTTAAACTTAAATAGATCATGTTATTTCCCAGATCACGACTCTATAGTGGTTTCCCATCTCACCCAGAAAAAAAAAAAAATCCAAACTCCTCATGTGGCTTTCAAGGGCCACCCAAGATCAACTAGCCTTATGTTTTCTAGCACCACGCTCAGCTGGCTTCCTCCTCTCCAGAAGAGTGTGAAGACAGCATGGTAAGATACCAGTTAGGAGCTGTTGTAGTCAAGGTGAAAACTGAAGGCTTGAGTGTTGAGGTGGGGCAAAGCAGTTAGACTGGGGATAAACTGAGAGAAATGCTGACAGGACTTGCTGAAGGATTGGCTGTGGGCTCTGGCTCTCTCGCTCCTTGGTTTCTCCAAGTTGTCAAGTGCTGTTAATGGCTGCTCCTAGCCTGGGCCTCCTATTTCCCTGGAGGCATTATTTTTCTGTAGCAAACTAAAAGCTACACATGTAAAACTTGATTTTTTAAATGAACAAACTTCCCCCCATGAAATTTCATCTCTGTGTGGCCTCAGAATTGAAGCCAATTCTCCATAATTGTAGTGAAACATCAACAATACGGGTGGACATTCTACAGGGGATTATTCAGGGCCCTGAAGGAGGGGTAGAAAGGGAAAACAGATGAAAATTAAATTATATTTATCAGCATTATTTATACATCATTGTTCTGATACAAATTTTTCACTGAACCAGATTTGACAGTGTTGGCTAAAAAAGAGTTTTGAATGATCTGTGAATCTCTATTATTTTAACTATGGAACTTATTTTTACAAGGTTGGTAATATTAAATGTATGAGAAGGTATTTTGTGAACAACAAATCTCCTAGGCCTGGCAAAGTAATCTGGTCCCATTCCTTCTCCCACTCTGTTCCATCCATATTCTTCTCATTGCCATTTCTAGAACATGCTTCCTTAAGGTTTATACTTGCTATTCTTTTTGCCTGGAAAGCTCTTCTCCCAGCTACCAAAATGCTAACTCACTCACCTGGTTCTAGTCTTGCTCAAATGTCACCCTCTAAGTGAGCCATACCCTGATCATTCTATTTAAATTGCACCCAGTTCCCCACTCTGTTCCCTCGCTCCGGATCTCTCCTATCCAGTTCTATACCTTCTACAGCACATATTCTAACATACTATATAACTTACTTCTGCATTTTGTTTTGTTTATTGTTTGTCTTACTAGGATCAAACTCCATGAGGGCAAAGATTTTTTACCTATTTTGCTCACTGACATAGCCCAAGCACCGGGAGCAGTGCCTGGAACATATGAGATACTCAACGAACATGTGTTGAAGGGACAAATGAATGGATGGGTGAAGTGTTATTTTTGTTGTAACATGGTGAGGTAAGTAGAATGAAAGAAATCTCAGGATGAGGACATAAGCTATATGCCTACCATAAATTCCGACCTAACTTCCCATGAGTGAGTGGTATTCCTAGAGATCTAAAAAGCAGAAATGGGTGGACAGAGCTTCACAGCTGATCTTGGGCCTCCTGGCCTTAAATTGCTGGGGGGTAAGGATCACGCTCAAGGCCTCCAACTGTGTGCTAAATGAGGAAGTAAATCATCCTGGGGAGAAATTTCTAAAACAAGGGCATCAAAGGAAGTTGGCGCCCTTATTGCCTCTGAGGCCTCCCTCTTTGGACCAGGGCCAGAGTCTTCAGGAGATGAGGCTGGAAAAAGAGTGGGGCTAATAAAAAGCTAAGTATAAGGCAGCACTGTTTTGTGGCCTAATAGCAGGATGTGATGGCTATGGGGGGAGGATATTTTCTTACACCCCCACTTCAGTTTGGAAACTACTAGCATATCAAGGAATAATGGCCTCATAGGACAGTAGTAGCAGAGAAGTTGCTCCAAGAACTTCATGCATGTCTTCTGG
This sequence comes from Neomonachus schauinslandi, assembly GCF_002201575.2. NCBI lineage: Eukaryota > Metazoa > Chordata > Mammalia > Carnivora > Phocidae > Neomonachus > Neomonachus schauinslandi. The sequence goes on along the minus strand of NC_058414.1, from coordinate 39,197,045 downwards.
TAGCTGGGTCTTAAGGAGGAATGCAGGGGACATGTGCAATTGCACAGTGATTTTCCCCTGAGACTATGGTGCAGGAGGGCAGATGGATTGTCAGAAGTGAAGGGATTTAGAAGGAGCTGTTCCTTGGCCACCTAAGTAGGGTGAGAGAAGGCCCCAAAACTGGTATATTATTTTTGTTGCTGGTGCTTTGCTATACCAAGAAGAGTGTGCTTTGAGGAAATTCCTATTTGGTCATGCTTATTGCTAGTGGTCACTATCAGAATGAGGAGAAAACAAAAGTCTTGGAACCACTTAAAATAGAGGATTTCCAAGCCAAGGAAGGTCTTTCTAGGCTCTATACCATGTAGCCAGCCATTGCTTCTCTATTCTTATGCAATCTCCTGCACTGAGGGGTATGGCTAAAATTCCTGGTCACCCTACAAGAAAAGTAATTCAAAATTACTTGGGAATTTGGGGAAGGAGTCAGGGACAGGAGCCAGGATCATAGTAGTCCTGGCAGATTTCTAGGTCAGTGTTACCTGCTCTCAGTTCAAGGTGGCATGGTGGAGACCATCCTACTGAATGTGGAAATCACACTTACAAAATGAAGTTGGTAGCACCAAAAGGAAGAAAAAATAACTAGGAAGCCTATTTCTCTGAACTTCTCAACTTTTCCTTTTCTATACTGCCTAAAAATATTTCAGAAGGCAACTCTCTTTCTAGGACTTCGGCATTTTTGTTCCCCTTGGAGAAAATGAAAAAGGACACACTGAGGCAGCAGGGGAAATTGTTTGGGATTTTCCAAAGTTATACTCCTAAAGTACAACTGCACTTTTCCTTCAATCCCTTAAGGACCCTAAAGGGAAATAAAATGGAAATAAAATGAGAAATAGAAAAATTATGGAAATTTAACTTTTTCTTGAGTGCTCATGCAACAAATCTGAGATGATTTCTAGACCACAGATGGGAGAAACTCTAAATTGGTTTAGTTTTTTAAAAATAAGTACTCCTTTATTTTGCGCTGCTATAATGTCAAAAAGGAGAACCATGCACCAAGTGTAATAGATATTATAAAAACCCCTGCTAGCCTCTATTAGTTCCAGTACTTTTCCCTCTTCTTACTACAATACTTTTGCCTGACTAGTATTATATCAGTGTTAAGTGATGTCACAGAAATGCCAAGTGACAGCATAAGAAATTGCTGAGTTCCCTCAGAAGCATCATGGTTCCCCCTGGGCTGCAAGGTTGGTTCAACGTCCGCAAATCAATCAACATGATACAATACATTAACAAAAGAAAGAACAAAAATCATATGATCCTCTCAATAGATGCAGAAAAAGCATTTGACAAAGTACAGCATCCTTTCTTGATCAAAACTCTTCAGAGTATAGGCATAGAGGGTACATACCTCAATATCATAAAAGCCATCTATGAAAAACCTACAGCGAATATCATTCTCAATGGGGAAAAACTGAGAGCTTTCCCCCTAAGGTCAGGAATGCGGCAGGGATGTCCACTATCACCCCTGCTATTCAACATAGTATTGGAAGTCTTAGCCACAGCAATCAGACAACAAAAAGAAATCAAAGGCATCCAAATCAGCAAAGAAGAAGTCAAACTCTCGCTCTTTGCAGATGATATGATACTTTATGTGGAAAACCCAAAAGACTCCACCCCAAAACTGCTAGAACTCATACAGGAATTCAGTAAAGTGGCAGGATATAAAATCAATGTACAGAAGTCAGTGGCATTCCTATACGCCAACAAGACAGAAGAAAGAGAAATTAAGGAATCGATCACATTTACAATTGCACCCCAAACCATAAGATACCTAGGAATAAATCTAACCAAAGAGACAAAGGATCTGTACTCAGAAAACTATAAAATACTCATGAAAGAAATTGAGGAAGACACAACGAAATGGAAAAACGTTCCATACTCATGGATTGGAAGAACAAATATTGTGAAGATGTCAATGCTACCTAGAGCAATCTACACATTCAATGCAATCCCCATCAAAATACCATCCACTTTTTTCAAAGAAATGGAACAAATAATCTTAAAATTTGTATGGAACCAGAAAAGACCCCGCATAGCCAGAGGAATGTTGACAAAGAAAAGCAAAGCTGGTGGCATCACAATTCCGGACTTTCAGCTCTATTACAAAGCTGTCATCATCAAGACAGTATGGTACTGGCACAAAAACAGGCACATAGATCAATGGAACAGAATAGAGAGCCCAGAAATGGACCCTCAACTCTATGGTCAACTCATCTTTGACAAAGCAGGAAAGAATGTCCAATGGAAAAAAGACAGTCTCTTCAACAAATGGTGTTGGGAAAATTGGACAGCCACATGCAGAAGAATGAAACTGGACCATTTCCTTACACCACACACAAAAATAGACTCCAAATGGTCGAAAGACCTCAATGTGAGACAGGAGTCCATCAAAATCCTAAAGGAGAACACAGGCAGCAACCTCTTCGACCTCAGCCGCAGCAACTTCTTCCTAGAAACATCGCCAAAGGCAAGGGAAGCAAGGGCAAAAATGAACTATTGGGACTTCATCAAGATAAAAAGCTTTTGCGCAGCAAAGGAAACAGTCAACAAAACCAAAAGACAACTGACAGAATGGGAGAAGATATTTGCAAATGACATATCAGATAAAGGGCTAGTATCCAAAATCTATAAAGAACTCATCAAACTCAACACCCAAAGAACAAAGAATCCAATCAGGAAATGGGCAGAAGACACGAACAGACATTTTTCCAAAGAAGACATCCAAATGGCCAACAGACACATGAAAAAGTGCTCAATATCGCGTGGCATCAGGGAAATCCAAATCCAAACCTCAATGAGATACCACCTCACACCAGTCAGAATGGCTAAAATTAACAAGTCAGGAAACGACAGATGTTGGCGGGGATGTGGAGAAAGGGGAACCCTCCTCCACTGTTGGTGGGAATGCAAGCTGGTGCAGCCACTCTGGAAAACAGTATGGAGGTTCCTCAAAAAGTTGAAAATAGAGCTACCATATGATCCAGCAATTGCACTACTGGGTATTTACCCCAAAGATACAAAAGTAGGGATCCGAAAGGGTACGTGCACCCCGATGTTTATAGCAGCAATGTCCACAATAACCAAACTGTGGAAAGAGCCAAGATGTCCATCGACAGATGAATGGATAAAGAAGGTGTGGTATATATATATATACAATGGAATATTATGCAGCCATCAAAAGGAATGAGATCTTGCCATTTGCAACAACGTGGATGGAACTGGAGGGTATTATGCTGAGCGAAATAAGTCAAACAGAGAAAGACATGTATCATATGACCTCAATGATATGAGGAATTCCTGAGATCAGGAAACAAACTGAGGATTGCTGGAGTGGGGGGTGGGGGGGGG